>NW_010138158.1:9542-22778 GCF_000699245.1 Pterocles gutturalis | reverse complement strand
ACACTATGCTACTGTTGCAATGGAAATATAACCACCTACCAGATCCAGTTCAAAAGATTTGCAGCTTGTGTTTTAAACTCATTTGACTCCCTAAAGTGTAAATAATTATTTGGATTGGTTGCTACGTTAATGGGACACATGAATTGGGATTAGCAAAAGATAAATAAGCATTACTTTATCAGCACTGGTAACTCAAGGACATTTCTTTCCAAGATCAGGAGTTGGACGTTTCCAGGTGAGGTCCATGTCCAATGCTTTTTGGCCAAACTAACAGCTATTTGTTATATTTAACAGGCAAAAGCACTAGCAACACACACTGCAGAGAACCTGCACAAAACCAGACCTTCACCTGCATAAAACCTGACCTGAACACAATGAATTATGCATCACTCCAAGATTTAAACCTTCTCTGAACTGTAGATTCAGCAAAGAAAGGCATCCCTGCCTACATTCGGTTTCTCTTCTAGTAACTCATAAGAAAATCCTCTTTGCCTTTATTTTGCATTTCATTATTTCTAAGAGCCAGACATCACCTGGGATTTTTATGAACTGTAAGCCTACCCAAGGAAGCTGTAAAATACTTAAAACTATATTACAGCATTTCAGCTGGTGTGTTTTAGTGCAGGTAATAGCATTTGTGCTGAAAATGCTCAGCTTGAGGAATTTTCCTAGCAGCCTAAGAGAATACGAAACAAATTACTACTTTATCCTGTGCTGTATCCTTTGTAGATTCTATTAATAGAAAAGCTCCATGGTCACAATCTTAGCATTTTTCTGAACTAGTGAACTCAAGCCAGTTTACAGGAGTCAGTCAAGTGCTGTTAACAATGGTGCCTTTCTTCTCAAATAGGTAAGATCTTCATGCTTCCAGGAGCCAGTTGGATGTGGATCTCCTCCGTTATTAACAGACAAGAAAACTGAAGAGGCTGATGAACTTTTGCAAGAACCCATTTGCAATACAACCTTCAGTAGGGTTTATTATTCCAACCCTAAAATGAGCACAGACCAGAAAGTGTTATCTTTCTTTTCCTTTAAGGAAAGGTGCATGCTTCATCCATAGATGCCTTAGAATAGAATTTTTCCTGTGGTGAAAATCCATATTCAATATAGGATCTTCCAGTATGTTTTAAATATTTTAGTTTCATGCTTGTAGCTGAGCAGTTTGACTACTAGCTGAAAAATATGTGCACATGAAGAATCACTGAGGAATGCTGCCTATCATCACTAAACACAGCAGCATCTCACAGAAGACAAAATAAATAGCAGATGTCACTAACCCATCACTGTGATCCCATCTGTAAATACTACACTCAAACTCCTCCAAGATGCAGCTGTGCAATCATTTGAACAAACATTTACTGCTATAACAGGGAATAATTTTCCTCAATCTAACGTACATATACAGCAGCTTTTATCACAACAGTGAAATAAAAGGTGGAGGGTTTGAGGAGTTTAGGGGGGCTGGCATTAAACAGAATTCCCCAGAGTTCCCTTCTGGAAGATGTGCTGCAAATTCACTGATACAGGTTCCCCTAGTATTCAACAAGGACTATGTAACTTAAACACGCAGCAGTAGCTAAGCTAAGACTATTGGCGTTGTGTCCACAGCAATTTTGGATGAACTCACAGAAACATACACAGGGGATCTAATAGCTTGAGATGTAACTCTTCCTTTTTCCATTGTTTCTATTACGTGGTTTAGGGAACATCTTTTCAACATTCTTCACATGCTCCCCTTCCCACTATCCCCAGAAAGCAGGGGAAGGGGACATTCAGTCCTCCAACCATGAAGTTGTGGAACAAATCCTACACCACACTAATACAGGAAAATTCCATCTTCTCAGAGCAACCACAAAACTCTGAGCACCAAGGTTACATTATGGCCTGCAAGCTGGTATCAAGTCCATCCTAAAGTTCAGCTCCATGGTCTTTTTCACCTCACTACCATATAAGATTTTCCTGGTGGTGGCTCAAATGGAGTGACAAAATAATCTGCCTAACAAATCCCCTCCTCCATCCCGTTCTTTGCCCTCAGGGAGGACTACATGGGCAGTAGAGCTTTGCCCTCAGATTATCTAAACCAAAAAGGCAGGGCTGAATAATTCCAATTTCCCTTGGACAAAGAGGTGGAGAAATTATCAGGTGTTCCTGCCAGAGAGCCACAGGCCTCTGCTGCCTCTTGGCCAAAACAGCCTGACAGAGGCACTTAGTTTGGAGTCCCTGAAAAGATGGGATGTTTCTCAACTCTTCTTTACAACTAATTCACATGTCTTCTCCATGTCCCACAAGCAGGATTTCAACAGCTCCCTCCACCAGGTTGAATGAGACCAACACAGCTGACCAGCATCCTTGACACCACTGCTGCCATACAGGGGTACACAGCCCACCTCACAACAGCAATTCCTGGAGTTTCGTGGGCGTTCACCCCTGAGAAAGTCTTACCTCACACATATACACAAAGATCTTTGCCCTGAAGATGCTAGATGTGAAGAGGACAGGGCATGGTGGTGGCTCCAATGGTTCTGCTGCCCCCCTCTGAAACCTAACTGCGTGGGAGACCTTCCCTTTAGGGAGCACAAAGCCAGAAGGGCTCAGGCTGGAGCCACATCTCAAACAGCTACTCAGTGCCGGTACAGTAATGCCAGCAAAGAAGGGACAGAGACACCAAAACTGGCATTCTCCTTGGGAAGACCGCTGCACACAAAAGGCCTGAAAGACACTGGATGGCATCATGAGAAGAAAGAGTTTAATTCCCAGACAGGCTATCAAACTGTTTTCTCAAGGTTCCTGCAGGATAGAAACATTATGCTTTTTTTGACCCTGCAAATTCCCTCCCTGTCGACACCTGATGAGTTTAACTCTTTCTTGAATTACGGTTTACCAGAGCTGTATGAGAGATCACAGACAGCACCTACAGAAGGCACACAGAATACAAGAGGAACAGGAGACTATTCCTATTCAGAGCTGCAGCACTCAGGTTGCTTCCAGATCTGGAGAGCAGAGGGAGAGCACAAGCTCCTTTCCTATGAGGCCAAGAATTATTTTAAAGTCACCTTGAGAAGAGCCACCACCTGATGAAGAGCCTTCGTTAAGGATGGTCTCTCCACTAGATTGGGTTTCCAGGCTGAACACTTAGTTCAAACCAGAACATATCAAATACTGCCTTGAACATTTAGGTAACAAGCACTGCCCATGGATGTTGGCATGAAAAGAAGCTGTTCTCTTAGCAGATATAAACTTCCAGTCCCAGAGAAACAACCCATTGAAAGCCTACCTGAGAAATCCCAGTCTGTTCTGTCACCAGCAGCACTGTGCAAAACATCCCTTGAGAGCCAATACCCCACACAGTACTTAGGCAAACACACATTGATAGACAGTTCACCCAGACCCCTGCTAGATCAGATTCCTGGCACCTCCATCTATAAAAAAAAAGCCAGAGGGCCAGCTATTGCACAGCTGCCGCAGATCTTCATGAAATGGAACTGGTGCAAATGGGAAACAGGTTTTACTCCTCCTTTCCCCCATTAAATCTGTATCATCACTCCATTTAGTATCTTACCCAAAAGTTTGTGTTGACGAAAAGGTATAGCTCTAACATTATGTTAGAAAACAAGGCTATTGCAATGAGGTGACAAAATCTGCACTACTTAAAGAGAATCTCACTGAGGAACTGGATGGATCACTCAACGTTAACACATTTATTGTAAAGGCAGATAGGGCTTACTGATGCAATGTTGTCCCCATGTATACTCTTACCAAGTAGCTCCTGTATAAAACTTTTAATCATTTCATGAGCTAATGCCTATTCCCAGGAAAGACATCAAAGGAAGTCAAGAAGCCTTCTGCACCAAAAAAAAAGTCAGTTAGTAATGGAAATTTCCAACACAACTGTAAGATTTCCTCCTATATTTTTATTCATTCAAGTTGATCAAAGGTATTAACTATGAACAGAAAATCTCCTACAAATCCTGAAACTGAGTTTGATTTAGTGTCCACCCTCATGGCCAGATATGACAGTAACACAAACTGTTTTGCAAATGCTTTCAGTGTAAAGGTTCATCCTGATGTCCAGAAGAAAATCCTGATATGGTGAAGTAGGAATGCAAAAGTAAAAATAACATTTCTGTTAGAGTAATAAATGAGAACTGGATACTCGTTGGGTTTTGGTTTTGGTTTTTTTTTTTTCTTCAAGGAGAAGAAAGTGTCTTTCAGAGTTTTCTTGTTGTCTCAGAAAAGCTGATGCTGGCAAGCACCTTGTGTTTCATAACTGCAAATAGAGGCATGAAATTTGATCTTTGGTCAACATGAGATCAGTTCTTGTTGTCTCACAGCTATTTCTGACCAGATCTTGCAAGGTAAAAGAAACTGATTTCACTAAGGCATTTCTCAGCTGAACACTTGAAGGCAAGTCACATGTCTGTTAGTCACCTGCAACTTGCTTATTCAGTTTAGCCTTCTGAAATTTGAAAACACTGAAAAATGTATCTGATTATCACAAGCATAGTAATCTACAGCATCCCTGCACTGCCTGGTGGAGAACTGATGCCGCACTAGTGTTGATGCAGGTGGATATGTTTGCTCAATGTTGCGTGGCTCTGAAAGCCATGGTAGCTTGGGCACTGTGCCATGATAACATGATTACGCCGAGCTACGTGGTCTCCTACAGCTCAGGAGTGTTTGCACACTATTTAGCTGTGCAGTGGAGAAACAGTTCCAAGCATCCGACCTGCTTCCTTCACCTGTACACACACACACACAGGCATGCACACGGACAGGCACAGACGTGTCCCCTCCACAGTTTCTGTCTCTGGCAGCCTACCGTGCTTTCATAAGGTTTACTTGCACTTCTTGGTTTATATGGTGTGGAAAGCAATTTTTTAATTTCCTGTTATTGCTCCCTCCAGGTCACATCCAAGGAGACTGCGGATGGGGGAAATTTATCTGCATCCTGGCTATCATGTCAGATTATTAACGAGAGTGGTCAACATCCAAGCAATTGCTGTCTTGCAAAAAACACTCAATATGATGTGGGAACCTACAAAGACTAGTGCTCCCTAGACATGCTGGGTGATTAGCTGTAAGGCTGCTGAACACACATTGCTTCCACAGTGTGTCTGAGACCATCCTTTATACAGATGGTTGCATTTTTTCTATAGTTTTCCCCAGATTCTCCCTTCAGTCTGGTCTCTATTTTCATGACTTAGGAGATGATGAGATCCTTAGCTTTGCTATTGTCCTAGTTCTTGTTCGTGATTCTCCTTCTCCAAGGGAAACGTCTTCACTCATGAACAACAAAGCAACTTCACCATAACATGCATGATCAAATCAGAGGTTTGTTTTTGTTACTGCCTGTGCATTCCATAGCAATTTAAAGCTATAACATCTGTATTATACAAAGTACAACACTACACAACACCAACTAGAAGGCAGAGGTAGTTTATCATAGAATCATTAAGGTTGGAAAAGACCTCAAGGATCATCAAGTCCAACCGTCAACCCAACACCACCCAACCCACTAACCCATGTCCCTAAGCACCACATCTACACGTTTCTTGAACCCCTCCAGGGATGGTGACTCCACCACTGCCCTGGGCAGCCTGTTCCAATGCCTGAGCACTCTTTCAGTGTAGAATGTTTTTCCAATATCCAGCCTAAACCTCCCCTGGTGCAACTTGAGGCCGTTTCCTCTTGTCCCATCACTTGTTACTTTAGAGAAGAGGCCAGCACCACCATCATGGCTTTTACATTGCCACCAACCAACACAGTTTCTGTCCTGCAAAACTGGAAACAACAAATTGGCCTTTGTTTGCCTTAAGTTGGCTTCTGTCACCTCTCCCAGATCAAAAATTTGTTTGCTAGGATTTTTCATTGGAAGAATTACTTCGCAGACTATACAGCTATTTTTTTAGGGTGCGTTCTGGATTGTAGCACTCAAACATGATGTTGGATCTTGAGAGAGCATGCCCTTCATATTAAGAGGGTTTTGGCAGTTTTAGCTGTTCAAGTGGAAAGGAATTGGTCCCCTGAGAGGGATGTGTAATCATTTGCTTTGGACTGAGGAAGAGGAATTAATTTTTAATTGAATAATATGAGAAAAAAAAGCCTTACATGTGCTAATTTGTTGGATTCAAATGTATTTAGACTGGGTTAAAGGGATGTTTTGACATTGGGTAATTAGGATATTAGAGAAGACAGTTCTAAGATTGGACTATTTTGACACTAAAGATTTTGATATGGGTAAGGTCACTGTGACACTAAGACCATGCAAGTGATATAAATGTAAAGGAAATGTGCTTACCCAATGAAACAAGCAACCTGAAAAGTAATTTGCTATATAACACCAAAGTTATCTTTAAAAATACATAAATGAAATAGCTTGGGATTTTTCAAAGGCATTTTTGAAGTATGGATCTTTGGAGACATCCCCCAAATCACATCTTTAAATTTCTGTAGATTATCTTATCTGCAATGCAAAGAAGATTGTGAGTATGAAACAGATAAAAGAAAACCTGTGATAATAAAATAAACACTTTTATTTTATTAGACTTTGTCTTTGATGATAGTTATATAAGGATATTAATCTTCTTCCCCTATTTCTGCGGGAGTAAATCTGAAGATATCTGTGAATGTTTTAATGAGCCTGGTCAGAAACAAAGTCAGCGAAAGCAGCAATCAACAACTTGATGCATCTTATCTCAGCCTCCTATCATGCTAAATGATGATTCAAAATTTAAATGCCAGTTTTGCCCATGCTTCATCTATACCTGAAAGATTTTCCTGCATGAACATGACAAACAGTATTTATTATGCCTTCAAATGCTTCATTAATAGAGCCTGGCTTTATAGACTATTTCAAGGCTGAAAATATTCTGTAAAATCTGCAAAATCCTTGGACATTTTTGCCACTGTGAATTGAAGCTATGGATTTATGAAGAGAGGGCTTGACATAGTGGTTTTTAAATAAGCCACATCTTTGATATAGGCCAAATCTTCTGTCAGAAATGTATATTCTCATATTAAAAATGGTAGAGGTACTCTCAAAAGGAGAAAGGGTAATTGCAAAAAAAAGGCAACACTGAGTACTTCTATGTTGTCTCCAGTATTGAAATAAGATGGCATGATCACTAACAAGGAGCTAAGTCAGAGCAGTTGAAGAATTTGCAAATTTTGCAGAATATCTTGCAGCTTAGAAAAGGTTCACAGGAGTGGACTCAGCTCATGAAACTTTTAAAACTCTATTAGCTCCTTTTTAGCTGATATCCTGTTACCAGTACGCCACAAAACTACACGCATAACCTGTAGTTGCATCCATGTTATACTACTCATGAAATACTACAGCTGCTTGAAGTTCCTTCCAATTAAAAACTGCTTCTACTTAAAAATTGATAGATTTCCTGCACTTTTATCTTCCATCAGCTCTTTTAGGAAGCAAAATTCTTTTGCATTACTACACATTTCTAGAGTACAATATAACAACTATTCCATCTCTTCATGAACATGAGCACTATAAACCTAGGATTTCAATAAAATCCACAAAGTTTATAGAAAGCTTTCCAACAGCAGAGTTGTTTGTTAACTAATACTCTCTTTAAAAATGCAACATTTCACAGGCAAATTGCCTTTTAAAAAAACTTCAGAAATCTGCCCAAATTTCTCCGTTCCTTCCCTCTTTATGTTAATATTGGTTTTGATGACTTGTAGTTTTGCTTACAGAATTCTTATCATGAAAGAAAACATTTAGCTCATCAGATTGGCTAGCAGAAGTTTCACTTGTTTTGTTATTGATAACAATTATTTTTAAATTTCAGATAAAGAAAAGTCATCTATCCATAAAAGAAGGAAATCAGTCGAAACCAAAAAAACACCAAAGGAGTCAGTACATGCACGTACATGACTTGGGCAGGAGGGGAGCATTTTCTCTAGACTGCCTGGAGCTAGATGGCTATCTTGGATATGATATTGATTAAAACATTCTTCTCTTGAGTTTTTCTTTTTTGATCCTTTGAATATATATGCACCTAGCTTTGGATAGATGTGACTCCTGTCCCTATTTTTTCAGCCCATCTTGGAGCTGATACCTCTTTTGGCCTTTCACAAATGCTCTTTTAGTGGGTGAAGGAACCATCCTTTTCAGCAACTCATTTTCCACTGGCTCCTAAGGAGCTAGGCTTTATGGAGATGATGGTAAATAAACACAAACAACTGGGCACCTGCAACTGTGCCTCACATGTGAGCTTGTTCTTAGACTCAGCCATCAATCAGAAACACAGCAGAGATTTACCAGTCACCTAGGAATAAAGCAGAAATATTTGTCTATTTTATTTTTTTTAACTAAACCTGCCTCCTCTGGTTCTGAGAGGCATTGCAGGCACACTGTCACCAACTTGACCATTATCAGAGCTTCAGGACTAGCTCCCAAGCCCTAATACACACATTCCAGGAGGAAGAAGTCCCCAGAAAAATTCCCAAATGACCTACTACATACAGTGGAACTGTACTGCTCCACTGGACAGATCCACTTCCCTCTGCAGGGTAAGCGAAGCATCCATCATGAAGCTGAGTGCTGCTGATAAATTGTCCCTCGGGTAACAAAGTACTGGGTATGTATTTTATTAGGTGATGAGCAGAAGAAGGATAACATCTGGATTCACAGTCCATCAGGCTAAACCTGCCAAGTGTTCGATTCGAGTTACAGTGTGTTTGAACAAGACCATAACAGCTAAATGGATTTCCATGGCACAGATCCTAACACAATTTGGAAAATGAAATAGCAATAGTGCAGTGGTGTTCACCTTTGACATGACAAGCGTGACGGAGAAAAAAGTCTAGCGGAGAGACAGCATACAGTCAGCAGCTGTTTGAGACTGCAGAACAGTGAGCAGCAGAGATCTCTGGGCTAGAAAAAGCTTAAAATCTTGATCGATGTGCTGCAACAACAATGCAAGTGACTCATACGCTGAAAGACCAACCCTTCATTTCATAGCACCATGCACAGCTTCAGGGTAATGGACATGAGGGAGTGCTGGCCACATTTAGTGAAGTAACAGCGTTAACTAGCTTCAGGCATCATACAGTTACCAAGACAGAGGCTGGCTGTTGAAAATAAAGACTTCTGCATCGCACGCTTCCATGCGCAATCTGCAGAAGGAGTTTTAACGCAATGTGCAAACACTTCTGGACATCAAGGCAGGTTCTCAGCTAAGGCAGCAGCAGGTAAGCAGCAGGAGCCTCACCTGAGGTATTGCAATCAGGCTGGAGCAGGATTCCAGGGCGTGGGGGGACAGCAGGACAGGGGAGAGGTCTGAGCTTGGAAATCAAAGCGTATTGTGAAGCCAAGACACGCTGTATAAGCTTGCCTATATAATGCAGCCAGAACGAACAATAGGCATCTCAGCAATCCTAGTTCCATGAGCTTTCCTTAATGATTGTGTTGATGAACAATACACATACATGGTCTTAGCTCTAATTTAAGAGTTGTATGTGCAGATAATTGATGTGACTCTGATGCAGTATGAAACCTTAAGAGATTGCCTTATAGCTTGCTTGTGAGAAAAGAACTTTATAAAAACAAGTCCATTTTATTTATAGCCCATTTTATTTTGTAACAAACGTACTGAGACTTGAGCGTTTTTCTTCCCACACTTTTGACATGACTACAGCTCCCTGTTCTGTTGACCTTGATTACTGTCTCTTCCATATTTTGCTCCATTCTCCTCTTTCACCTGAGCCAGTGCCTCCACCATTTTCAGGTACCTTCCAGCCAATCTTTAGCTCCCAGAACAGTTTTTGGAGACTTCATAAAAGATTCCCACCTTGCTGCCAAGATTAAAACCACGATTTTCACACACACACACACACACACACACACACACACACAAAATTGGACCAACAGTCTTGAAATAACGGTTTTGGTGGATGTGAGATTTAGCTCCAACTCATCAACCTCCTATTAAGCAAGTGAGCTATATTGTGAAAGGCGGACAGGATTTTAACAAGTTTTATTTCACAAATTAGTGGCTCTTTCAGTCGAACTTCAAGTTCTGCAGTCATGTGCATTTGCCACCAATAAGTGAGAAGCACAAATATGATGCCAAGATTGATTCAAGAAAGTAAATTCCACTTAGTAGTAAGAGAGCAGGGAGAGGAGATTTTATGTCATTCCTCTGTACGGTATGTGCCCAGTGGTATCCTTCTGTTGATCATCTTCTGCCTGTATGTACAAAAAGCTGACAACAGGTTTCTGTGTTGTTCGAGGGACATGGGTATGAAAAGTCCCGCCACACGTACGGACTGACAGAGATTTTCTCACATCTCCAAGGCTTCACACCCCAACATGCTCATTGACAGATCAGTGTCAGGCACGGCAACCATCTCCAAGCTCCTCCGCACACTCCTGCCCTTAGAGGGGAGATCCATGGTCAAGTTTATTCTCCTTCCTTCCTTTCAGGAGAGAAAATAAAGCCTCCCTTATTCCAAAGTCAAGAGGACAAACATGTGTCTGACTTTGCCTTGCTCAAACTCACAATGGACTCAGGAGGATGTGGTGGAGAAGGTTCGACACACCCATTATAAAGAGAGTGGAATATTTCAATTGCCATCATACAAACTGACACCCCTGTACAGCTGCAGCTCCTCTATCCACGACACACACGACATGATCAGAGAGCTCCACACTTACTTCTGTCGAGCGTCTGTCTCAGGCATTTCTGCTCTCCAAGTCAGGCGAGGGTGTACAAAAGCAAAGTCGTATTCCAGAGAACTGGTGACACAGTTGTGACCCCCGTCTTTATCAGGAAGGACTGCAGCACGGTGAGGCAGAATAACGTCTGATCTCTCTAAACAATGTACTAGGAGGGCAATCCATCTCACTCTCCCTCACCCACTCTGCTCCACTATTTGAACTGCCTTGCAGACACCTGGCGCGCATCCCACCACTTTTTAAACAGTGCGGGACACTGAATGGGTGCCTATGACACACGCAGCCCTCGGGCTGTTTTACAGTCACAAAGAACCAATAGGAAATAAGAAATCAGCTCCAATTACACTTTGCTAACAACTTCTAAATGCCACTCTGTGAAATGGTAGTGTTCTAGCAACAACAGAAATGTTAAAAAAAATAATCACAAAGTTGTAAAAGGCGTCGACCTATATTCAAACGAGAAATATCAGGTATGAGAAGTAGAAAGCATCTGTTCCAGCCCCTCTCAGACACCCACACACATCTGCTTTGCTGTCACTGACAGCGGATAGCTGCGGGGCTCTTCCTGAGAGACATCCTGCATACCACCAAATAGCTGCCGAGTATGAACTGTGACCCTCGCTTCGGCTTTGATAGACTTGTCATTCCTCTCGAGCTTTTCCATCCATCATTCACACTCGTTCTAACGTTCAACTCGTTTATAGGAAGATCCCTCGAGGGTATTTCATTGTGTCTCTTACACTGCTTTAATTGCTGTCAGGTGGAAATAGTGAGCTGCTACATGTGATTAGTCCTATTTGTAACCACCTAATTTCACTGAACACTTCTGCTTGCTTCTTACTTGTATTAAATTAGTGCCATTTCCTGACACAGTTGTAAAATGAATCTCACATTGGAGTTTCCTCAGCCCCAACTGTGCAGAAAGACTCAAGGACTGCAGTTTTAAAGAAATAATTTCCTTTTGTGTCAAGGAGAGAAACTGTGTAACTTTTTGATTGCTCCTGTCATAATAAACAATTCAAGCAGTAAAAGCTCTCTCTGTTCTCTCGTTGTTTAGGATGAGTCAAGCGAGCTACTCAAATAAAACCAACTGTTGCCTGAGGCAGTTCCTGAAGTGGACCTGATCTGAGATTGTGATGAGAGATGGTGTTCTTTGCAGTCTTTAGGTAACACAAATTAATCAACTACCCAACATAGCTGCCCTGCAGCATCTCCACCACCGTCAAAACCTAACACAAAAATCTTGTCAAATGAAAACTAACACTAAACTCCTACGCATCATCCCCTTTCTTAGACCAAAACACACAAACAAACAAAAATCACATCAAAGTGGTCAAATTGCACAAACTTCAGATAATAAATCTGAAATTCTGGTTATTAATCCCAAGGGAATTTCAGGATTTTATGGGGGTTTTCACCACTGGACAACAAATGGAAGAAAAGTATTGTGTGGGAATGTATATTGTCCACCTCCGCATACACATATATGACTGACATGGGTAATTTTAAAATAGGAGATGGCAATCTAGGGAATTTATTGCAGCTGACAGATAACATTTGAAGCCTCAGGTAGCCTAGAGGAAGAAGATCTGTGCTCCTTGATAACGCTTGACCCCTCTTTGAGGTTGTCAAGAGAGCCTTTTGGCCAGGTTTCTCAGAAGGTTCTTGATGCTGCTACTACAGAAAAAGAGGTGCACATTCACGAGGTGGTGAATGTAGCAGGAAGAAGAACTCTGAGCTCTTTAGTCTGCATCCATAGGATGGAAGTATCTCGCATCCAGACCCATGTTCTTTTCTCCCTCAAGAAAAGCTAAAGAAGGGCAGCAGCTAGAGAGCCTTCTAGCTCCATGCTAAGCTACATGCAAAAATAGGAAGAGGCATCCAGACATTCTCTTTATTCCTTGCATGAAAGACCAAGCTGTGTTGGTTCATGGTTTTTTTTTTTTTTTTTTTTAGGGGGAAACGAGTTCTGCACCATGAGAGGAAACACATACCACAGCCCGAGAGCCCCAGCTTTAGGGCAATGATAAGGTTGAAACACTAAGCTCTCACAAGTCAGGAAATACCAAGTAGATGACACCCGGCCTTCTGCACTCTGCAGATCCCCTTTGGCCAGCAGCATAACAAGACCAGGGCATAGACCATTTTGCTCACCTCTTCCTGTAATGCTGAATTGATTGCTCCAATTCTTTATAAAAAAGACAATATTCTGAACACAAAAAACCACCAAAACCCCAGGAAAGTCTCTACAAAGCAGCCAGCTTGGATACTACGTGGAGAATGTAAAGAATCAGACTGTGGCCACAACTGCATGATTAACTCCACCATTTGTACACCCTCCATTATTTGTGTTCAGTCTTGTCTATAAGCAGGTGTCATTCGAGATTTACTCTTATTTATCACTGAACTGGATAACGATGGTAGACCAAGAGGGCCAACCAAGAATGAGACTCTTTTGCTCAAAATATGGTACAAACCCAAAGAGCTTATAAATATGCAAGGCATGTAAAATCTGGGCAAGAAGGTGTACTAGGGAA
>NW_010138158.1:0-9532 GCF_000699245.1 Pterocles gutturalis | reverse complement strand
GTATGGGGAGGCAAAAGGTTGGAGCAAAATCTGCAGATCGCTCAGATGCATAAAGCAATCTCTATCAGCCATTTCACCCTGGTGTCAGATCTGGCTTTGCCACCTCTTAGGAAATATTCTGACTCTCTCATTGCCTTGCATCTCTCCTGGTCTTTTATCTAATGAAATAAACACTGATGCTTCAGGAGGGCAGCACTGTACACCCATTTTCACTGGAGAAAACTACTGCACTAGGTGTAGACAAATAGACATTTGAGCTTTGGGGTTTTTTGCAATTTTTTCTTCAGAAATAAATCAGTTATCAGTGCATGGATATTGCCTTCTAATTTTATTGCAAACTAATGGAAGTCCATCACCAAGCAATGACAGAACTTTTGCTCTGGGAGTCATTCAGCACCTGGAAACTGGAAAATTAAAGAGAAGATCAATTTTCCAAACAAACACTTCTTTAAAAAAATCATTCCCTTTCTCTCAGAAATGTAATCTATGGAACCTTTCAAGGAGGAAATGAGATGGATATATAAAACCTCCTGTACAAAGTTCAGATTTGCAACTAAATCCACTTAGGCTGAAATCCATCAAAATTTTGACATGCTTGAAAACTGCCTTCCCAGGAGGACACAGTCTGAAACATAATCCCATTAAATACAGTGTGGAAAATAGGTTGTCCACTTTGTTTTGACTTGCTCACCAGAATTCATGTAATAAATGCTGTAAAAAGAACCAGGATGGATCCATGCAATTAAATGCACAGGTCATATGCTCTCTGCAGGCTGAGCCCCTCCTGGTGTCCCACAGGCAGAGTAGAGATATATATATATATATAAGAGTAGCTTATATGTTAGCCCATATTTTCCCTCTTGTCCACACCGGCCTGCTCTGAGCTGTTACTAGTGCTAATGGTTAATTAATGTCATTGAAGACACTTTCTTTTTACAGAACTATATTCTACCTTTCAATATTTTCTGCTGAGATTTTTTTCCATTTGAGATTTTTACCATTTGAAGGCCTATCTGATGGGCAACTGAATGGCAAGTGTTGAAAAATGAAGGTCTCCAATTTTCCCCCTCCTCTCCTCCAGGCTTACCCAGCACATCAGGGAAACAAGGGATTCCCCTACTTCCAGTCCTCCCCAGTGGAGACAGAGCAGACTGCACTGCTCTTTCACTCCCTCCTCTGTTACATCCCTAAAGGGTCTTAGAAGAAGACAGGTGACCTCCCTGTCCCTAAGGATGCTTCACAAGTGATGTCAAAGGGATGTTTTTGCTATGGAATGGGAAGAAGGAGAAATGGAAAAAGATCTGTATAGAACCCCTCTCTGCTTTTTATCTTATGCCTCTGAAGTCTTTGGTGGCTGCCTCCCAAAGGTAAGATATTCACAAATGCAGATGATTCACTGAACAAACAAACATACGGTCAAGTCAAGCCTTGTTTAGTTTCTTTGTTGCTAGTCTTTCATTTCTGTACCCTTTTGTAGGGACAAAGGTATCTTTAGAATATGTGCTGTCCTCTACTACATGCAGGAGACTTCAGACCAGCTTTCACTTGTTTGATTTCATTTATTTGACACAAATTTTTACTTTAAAAAGTGATGTTTGCTACAGTGACTTTTCACTAACAGGCACATCAGTCCACGTGATGGCTACTCCATGGCCTTGAGCAGTGCCATACAGCGCTACTGGCACACAAAGGTGGCACACAGTGACCACAGCCCTTGACAAATGTGACCTTACAGAGCCAGGGCCACCTTCACCAGCACCCCTTTGGCTGCATGACGTGACATCAATGTGGATGCTAAAATGAACGAGAACTTATTAAAACACTGTGATTAAATGCATTAAATAATTCCACACCTACACAGATGGACATGATGGCAAACACATTAGCTGGGACAACTGAACCACAGCCAGTTCAGAAGCCATGTCCAACGTGTCCTTATGATACCTGCCTCTGATAGTGACTCTCCTTTTGAGACCATTAGGTTCACCTTGTGGTCCCGAATAGGAATCCAGTGTGTTTGGATGCCTGTAGAAAGCCAGGATGAAGGCAAGTACACTGCAGCCAGTTTGGCACACACATACCAACCTCACTGAGAATAGATTCTTACACTTTAATATCATTGCCTTTCTGATATGCTGCCAACACCATATTTTCACCTTGTATTCTCCAAGAAGGCATCCCAGACACTCAGCTCTACCATTAGCAGAAAGATGCCACTGTAAATAGCAGCACCTAGCAAAGGAAAAAAGCTTGGGAATCAACTCTCTAGATTGCATGATCTAAATCCCAGGCAGATCACACACGTTGTGCTCTGGGATCCTTTAGGACACGTGGTCTGGTGTAACAGCATTTCTGTTCAAGTAGTCGTGTTACGGTTAAAGCTGGTTAAATGGTTTGTGTGTCCACCAAAATGTCACTCTCCCTTCTCCCCCTCCTTCGAAGTACTAACAAGACTCAATGGCAGACTTGTACTCAGACTAAACTCCACCACTCCTCCACTTAACTACAGATAAGAGCAGGAGAAAGATAATGAAACTGAGTCACTGACCTCTCCCTGACATCCACGCCTGCCTGCAGTCTGCAGGTTGTCTCTGTACTGCAGCTTGTTCTTGCTATTAAAATGATTCTTTATCTGACATTACTTTCATTTCAAAAAATGTACAGACCTCTCTGGAGCATTTATGCTGCTTATTCGCTGATAGTATCTTGCTTTAATAATAAAGAAAGGTCAGAATATTGATACATGTACAATAAAACTAGCCTGAACAAAAGACACTGGGCATTTTACAGCAGCAATTTTATCCAAAAAATCTGCAAAATACAGCACGCAGCCCTGGCATAAATAAGAAAGCATTCCAGAGCAGTGGAATTTTTCTTTGTTTTCATGTAAGTACTCTTTAGGTGCTCTAGGACAGAGAGTCAAAGATTTATAGCATACGGATGACAGATAATTTGTATACAGTTTAAAAATGAACACCTAAAAGACAGGAAGGTGTACTATTACATCCTCAACAAATTTAAGGTAAGACAAAAGAAAATAAGATCTTTACACAGTGACTCAGAAGATGACAGAACAAGCAGCCTAAAGTAAATGAAGAAAAAAACAAGGTTTTGGGTAGGTACGAGGTAAACACTCTCGAATGAATTTTCTAGCAGCACGCTTAGCAAGCCAAGGAGAGAGCTGGAAAGGATCACCTTCAGGAAATTTTTTTCTCATTCCATCCTGACAAGAACTCTAGGATGTATTCTCTATTAGCGTGGATTTTCAGCAGCTGATGAAATACTTAGTGGTCATTTTTAAAAGCTAATAAATTAGAAAAGGGGAAAAAAATTCACCAAAGGGCAGTTACGAACTCATCAAGGCAATTTCTTCGGCAAGGACTGGCTAAAACTCCAGTTTGGGGGACTGACTCCACACCAACTAACTTCACGGGTTCTGTGGTACGATGTGACACTACACTAACTTTGCTTCTCTAAAGACCATTAATAATTTGGTGAAGTCATATTAAGAAACCCTCTGATACTAAGTGTTACCACACCAATCTAAATACCATTCCATATGCTTTGGGGTAGCTTTCACCTCCCCATAACCAAAGTTTGTATCCTTGTATGCCATGCACACCATTGCCCTGCACCAGTGCCTCTAATTCAGACCCATTCCCTATGTAGATGGGGCAGTTAGGCAAAGACCAAAAAAGTGCAGGGAAAAAATGCAGTTATTTTTGCTATACCTGCTCTTCTCTGTTCAGTTCTTTGCTTACGGACAATATTTTGCTATATCTTAAGTTATCCTTCCTTTTCCTTTGGCATAAATTATTCTGTGTAACATCAGTATATCGTAAACTCCAAGTTTTTTACTGAAGCATTTCCTCTTTTCAGGCTCACAGACAGTGTTGAGCTGGAAGGAGTTTTATCTAGCACTGTAGATAACTATGAAGGCAGTGATTATCAATTAATAACCATAAGTGGATAGAGAAGTGTCAACAGAAGCGTATCCCGTGAGACTATGCAGGGCCACTGAGACCAAAGTGGTTGGCATCACCAGAATTTTGTTGTAGAAGACAGTAGAGGAGCAGAGGGCGGTATTCACACAGTCAAAACCCATTTTGTCTATGTTATTTGCGAAGAAAGCATTCCAACTTTTCACTGTGAAATGACCTTCATCGTGAATCTTTCATCTGAACTTTTTCAAAATCTACCTCAAAACACAATATTGAATCAACCAGAAAATTAAGAAGCACTTGGCCTTTGATACTAAAGAAAACAAAAAATGTTTGGAAATCCCCAAGTCCTTGGCAAAACAAACTCCACTCACTCTGCAGCTTCCCCAGGAACATATGAATTTGTTCAGACAAAAAACGCCACTCCTGAACCAAGCTCAGACCTTCATTTGCCTTTCAAAAATAGGTCTTTGATCCCAACTCTTTCTTACTCAGTTTTTAATTTCCAGGTGTCTCTGCACTGCCTAATCTCAGGTTTGACAGGAAATGGAAGGACCAAAATTCCACTAAAATGGCTGTGGTGAGGCTGGTCTGGCTAAAGAAATGGAAATGCTAGCAAAGTCCTGAGCGAGCCAGATCTTGAAAAGATTCATAGCTCGATTTCCAAACCAGCAGGGCTCGGATAGGTTTGGGATAGCAGCTAAACCTTTGGAGACTTCTCAACATGAACCAAACCTTGACGTTAGCCAACTGTCAAGGAATACACATGGCTGTTCCTCGAGGTATTCAGTGGGCAATAGGTGATGGACAAAAGCATCACAACCGGCCAAAATATGCATGATCCACTTCTTTTTCTCTCCTCTGTCCTGCTCTTCCTTCCCCACCCACATTCACTTCTGCTCTTCCATTCTAGTTTTAAAATCCTATGGGTGTGCAGTCAACCTGCCACCTCCATTATGTCTTTCACATTATAAGCTACAGTTTATGTTGGCTGCATGCAGAAAAATTACTTCTAGCCCCTGATCAAAAGTTTTTCTGACTTTTTTAATAAGTCTCACAGGTTTTGTTTTTATTTATTGCGAAGAGTCTTGAGAGCTTATTGCAAGGATGCATTGCTGAAAGTGTTTTCTTTTCAGAGCTGATGTACCCTCAGTTGTATCAATGTCCATTTGCAGTGACAACGCTGTTGGGATCTGGAGACACAATTTTATTTATGGCCTTTGTTTTTCAGTCACAATTAGACTAATTTTTCCAAATGTTTGGGTTTGCAGGCACCATCCAAATAGGTCCTTAACTTGGAAAGATTTGATTGTGTTTAGCTTCCCTTTGCTGAACTACCTTAGTGGTCCATCTTACACTGGTGAGTGTTGTGGAAGCTATGCAGCGCATTAAAAGCTATTGAATACTCACAAACCATGTGCCAAGGGAGAAAAAAGAAAACAATTGTTCCCTGAAATATTCAGCCTCTGATGAAAGGAACTTTTAACAGGCAGAGGTGTTCATTTCAAGAAGTGGTTTCGAGCAAACTTTCTTCCTTTGTAAGATCTAAGATCAATATTGTATTTTTAGCAGGGCTTGGAAAGAAGAAAATTAAATAGTTTGCGGTATGTTATAAGTCATTGAGATTTTAAAATAAGAAACACTTGTGTCCTATTGTTTGTGCAAGTACATGCACACACACACAACACCACAGCTGAGATAAAAGCTAAGCTGATGGTTCCAAAAACACAGCATAAACAATGGCAGAGCGTGGTGCTAAGCGCAGTGATCATCAACTTACTCATCTGAGGAACAAAATGAGCTTTCCTCAAAACACTGTGTTTCAAAACAAAAGCACCCTTATCATCAAGATACAACTATTCCCCTAAAACAATATGCCAATAAGGCTCAGCTCTCATCAGTTTCCAGAAAGAATGGGTGCATCCCACAGAGCAGAATAAAAATACGGCACTGCAAAAAAGTTACAATAACATGTTACAAGAATTGCAGGCTATTACCTGCCGTTCCATAAACAAGGTAAAAGGACACAGCTACTTAAGATATTTTCTGGAATGTAAGAATGTTTTACATTAGTATTTGACACAAGAGAAGGAAAAACCAGGAGGAGCCAAATTGGCTACAGTCCCTCCAGATCTCATGGTTTCTTATGAGACAGCTTGCAGCCTACCTTCCCAGAATGAAAGCCATTGTTCTGTTGCCAATGTTTGTTTATTCGAAGTAACAATAAATATCGTACTAAATAATGTTCTCCTCCCCCATGCATCCCTGTGGCTCAGTTAGCAATCCAGAACTGGAATATAATGTTTCCCCTCACTTTGTCTATTATTGCAATATGCTCCTACTCAGGAGACAAGAGCCCAGGAGCAACTTCAGCAAAGAGTATTTTTTGACAATAAGAGGCCAAGATTGGTCCAATCTCAGAGCAGCTTTGGGCTATCTCTAACTCAGTGAACCCACAAGAACTCTGAAAATCTTGGACCCTGGTGCACATCCTGGCTCCCCAGTAGAGATTCAGGTGTGCATCAGTCCACCCCTCATGTTCCTTCTCTACCCTGGCACACAGACCCATGAATTCCGGTTGGGTCCACAGCTTGGGCAGAGAGGGACATGTTGCAACACTCATACACTCACTTTAGATAAAGCCATGAGGACCAGACTCTAGACCGCTTGATGCATCTCAGCTACATGCTGACTACTCCGATGCATCTGCCTGCCAGGAATTGTCCTGACGGCTCTTATCAAGGTTGTAGGAAGCCATATGCTCGTCAGTCCCTGCAGACCTGCAGTCACGTAAGACTGTTAGGTAATCAGAAACTCTGTAATTTCTTGCTATTGGACTACTGTGAAGCTCCCAACACTGAAAATCAAATATCACCCTAACTACAGACGTAAGTGGTTGCTCTGGGGTTTTCTGCTCAAGGGAAATCTAATGTGAAAATATTATTCCTAATTAAACTGGGATACAGGTCTGTAAACTACTGAAAGTCTCCTCTGAAAGTAATCCTTGCTCTGCTTCTGGAGCTAGCAAGGACGATAAACACCCCAGAAACACGTTTAGGCAGATGAAAAACATAAAGACAGATGTTGATAACCTCCTCTCTGCCCAGCCATCATCCAGTTTTGTTGCTTAGAACCCAGAGCTGTTCAACACCCAGGCAAGGAAACAACTTCTGACCCACGTAGTCACCTTTTGAAAAATGACCTTTAGTGTTGCTTTTGCTAGAGGGAACTTTAATTTAATTTAATTTAATTTTTTATTTTATTATCTCAAGGTGGCTAAGATTCATCTTCTGGCAGATTTACCACTGCAGTTAAGGAGACTGTTATTACCACCACCTGGCAAGCTGCATATACGCATGACAGTGCGATGGGACCATCAGGGATGTGCACACTCTCCCTATAATCATCCTGCAGTTTTTGTGAGACTCAGGTCCACAGCGAAACATGCTCTGTCCTTGTGACCTCTGGTTATTTATGAAAATGTCAGTTTTTCTGTTATTCTTCCAACTATAAATAAAAAGAAAATCTTAATCTGATGTGTAGAAAAGAATGGGAGCTCTCCGTCATCACATGGTGGCACGACAAGTAAAAAAAAGTCATTTATTTTTTTGGTCTTTCTACACAGCCTGGTTTTGTTTTTTCTTATAATTATGCAGATACTATCCATGAATATTCGAGAAAGGTACATGTGCGACAGGGTCATACAGTCTGTGAACTGTACGCAAAATGACTGGAGGAATAAAGAATGATTTAGTGTTGCGGTATTTTTTGCTGTAATAGCACTGCTTTTTTTTCCCCCCCTGTTTAAATGCAGAAGTACATAAATAGTAGAAATAAACCTGCCTCATTCAGAGTTGAGTCTTGTGGGAAGATGTAAAAAGGATACGTGCATGAGCGTGTGTGAGTGTTGTTTTCTTCCTACAGGTGTGTGACTTTTCATGACCCGTTTGATGGAAAGTTTTCTAACATAGGCTGGTATTCATATGGGCAAGCCATCTCTTCAAGAGCACAGGCACTGCAAAAACTGGCATGGGCTCATACCTGCAGTCCGCTGCAAGCAAGACTAGCTACCCTTACCAAAATGTTTAAATTTAATTCATCCCGAAAGCTTAAAGTCTCCAAAACCATCACCTTTTTGGTAGCAGAAGGTGGGCATTCCCCCAGGATTGACTGCTCTGGTCATAGTTCATAAAGATGCACACTGCTATACTGTAGAGAAATGAACAATACACGCTCTGGAGAGGTGAAAGAAGGAACAGAGGGACTTCAGATCATTCTCAGACAACAGCGAAGTCAAATGCATCTGCGTGAGTCTACAACATTTAATTTTTAAAGAGTTTGCCCAAGTGCCCTTGGCCAGATTTTTCTTCCCTTTTTGCGAGGCAGGCAACCACTCACTGAATGAGCTACATTCAGCAGTAATTTATAGACATCTGTTAAGAGGCTCTGGCATCATTTGAGTCATATATTATTGAAAGATGATAGAACAGCCGCAATCACTCTTATTTTACATTTGGACAGATTAACATTTGGTAGCATTTCCAGTTCACTTCTGTGCTAATATTTAGAACTGTTTTAAGTACAGAAGAAATAACGTAACATTTAATCTCTTGTAAATTCTGTTTATATGTTTGTGAACATGAGCTTGGAATTAAATTGCCATGTTAATCTGTTAACCAGAATAGTATATACCACCTGACAGTCTAAGGGTGCTTCAAATAAGGCTCTTAAAAAGATGAGAATCACTTGACTTTATCTGTCCCACACTTTCAAATGCCACACACTATAAAAATTCATGGAGCAAACTCATTCCTTTAAGGTTTTCAGTTAGCAGCTTCTAATCTACAAATTGCTTCCAAAAAAAACTAGACGAGAAGGCAAAACTTTTTCTGAAGAATTTCAGGTATGAACAGCTCAGCCATCCCCCACCACTGTTTCTCCTTGAGGTGTCCCTATCCCCCCTACTCGAAAAGAAAAAAAAAAAGAAAAAAAAAAAAAAAAAAAAAAAAGAAAGAAAAAGAAAGGGGAAAACACAAATCTCAGTATTTTACAGAAATATTCTGAAAGACTGAGACAAAAATAGGGTCTATTCCACTTTGCCATTGCCTGTAACTTTAGCATAATAAACTCTAAAAGGCACAGCCCTCACCAAAACACTTAAAAACAGCTTGAAAGGGGGACTCGCTGCCCGTTATGTTTATCCAAGCACTTGTTTAAAAACACATTTAAGGAAAAATGTTTTTATTCTACAGATTGCATTAATTATAGCTTTGCAAACACTGCGAGCTCTACAAGAAGACTGAACGGAGCTATTAGCTGCAAACCTCAGGTCTTGGCTAGAGAAGTGGTTACGGCTTATTTAGCAAGCCTAATGAATTGGCTCACCCATCTCTACGCAGAATTCCATGTTTAGCACCACGGAGCCTGGAATAGCCAGAGAGGCTTGTTTCCCGTCCCTTTATAATTAAAAATAAAGCAAAAAAAAAAAAAATCGGTCAAGGCGAGACGGTCCAAAAAGCAAACCTCACTGCATCATTATTCCTCTTCGGGAAAAAAATAAAATCATTAACGCGGACATTAGCCTTGGCCCG
>NW_010138157.1:13182-52587 GCF_000699245.1 Pterocles gutturalis | reverse complement strand
AACCGTGTCCTGGGCAGCATCCAAAGAAGTGCGACCAGCAGGTTGAAGGAGGGGATTCTCCACCTCTACTCTGCTCTCATGAGACCCCACCTGGAGTACTCTGTCCAGGTCTGGAGTCCTTGGCACAGGAAGGACATGGACCTGTCGGAGCGAGTCCTGAGGAGGCCACGAAGATGATCAGAGGGCTGGAGCACCTCCTGGTGGAGGACAGGCTGAGGGAGTTGGGGTTGTTCAGCCTGGAGAAGAGAAGGCTCTGGGGAGACCTTCCAGCACCTTCCAGTGCTGAAAGGGGGCTACAGGAGAGATGGGGGGCTCTTGATAGGGAGTGCAGGGACAGGACGAGGGGTAATGGCTTTAAGCTGGAAGAGGGTAGATTTAGATGAGATATTGGGAAGAAATGTTTTCCTGTGCGGGTGGTGAGGCAGTGGCCCAGGTTGCCCAGAGAAGCTGTGGATGCCCCATCCCTGGAGGGGTTCAAGGCCAGGCTGGATGAGGCTTTGGGCAACCTGGGCTAGTGGGAGGTGTCTCTGCCCATGGCAGGGGGTGGAACTGGATGATCTCTAAGGTCCTTTCCAACCCAAACCATTTTGTGATTATACTGGTATAGGCTGTGTGCTTTTGCATTTCAGGTTTTCTGCCAAGGGTATATTTGAAGCAGATCTTTGTCTTCCAGGAAGAAATTAGCCTGCCTTTTTTACTATTCCTCCTCCTTTTTTGTCTCCCTGCTCTTATGGTTCCAAGTAACTCACTGGACTGGGTCAAACCTTTTCCTGACAGCCCTGGCCTTGGGTTACCTGCATTCTTCCTATGCTTTCTTGACACCCTTCAGTGCAAAAAGCCCTGCAGGACCTTAGTGAAGAAATGGAGCAGGCATTGAGGGCTGCTGCCTCCCACTCTGCCACCTCCCTCCAAGCCCTTTTTTTAACTCAAAGGAAATTTCTCATAATCTAACAAGCAACAGAAAATACAGCAGTGCTGGTAGTTGCTGCTCCCCTGCCCTGGCTACTTTGGCAACCTGGCTCCTGAAGGAAAGAATGGGAGCCCTCTTGGCCTGGCATCAATAGTAGGAGACTGAGAGTGTCAGAAAGCGCGGAAGAGCTGGTCCCATCTTCCTGTCCCCAACTGCAGTTCGCCTCGCTTGGGTGCCACAGGAGGCACTTAAGAGCCTCTGAGCTCAGAAAAGTAGCAGAGAGCACATCAGCACCCGGCTCTCCCCGCGCGCTCCCCTCTGTCTGTCAGCGCACAGGGCTCCTCACCCTCCTTCGCAGCAGCGTGCAAAGCTCATTAAAAAGGAAAAAAGTCAGAATCATCTTCTTCCAAGTGCACAGTCCTGATTTTTGTGTGGAGATGCAAGGATGTGACCTGAAGATTACATAATTAGAAGGCATTTGTTATGCTTGCATTTCAAATCGGTGATTAGCAGGTGACAGTCTCATCCTGGGAAGCGCCAAGCCACCTTTGCTCTCCACTCTCTCCTTTCTTGCACAGTTCTAATTCCCAACTCTCCTAACTGCCGGTGCTGAAGGATCTTCAACTAGCCTGGGGTAAGTTTAAAATGTACTCAGCACGGGATGAAGAGTGGGATTAATAATACCATTTTTCATAGTATTGCAAAAAGCTAGAGCTGTAGCTACTTAATGTTGCATGTGCAGCACATAAAATGGTATTTAAAGTATTTAGCATCTTCAGTGCCCAGTTTTTTCTAACTGTTTTCTTCCATGTATGTAGATCTAGCTTCTTAGTGTGCTGGAGAATCTTGTGAGGCTGCATTTACAGTAAGGTCTCTAAAATAACAGGATAAAAAGACCTTTTTTGCTCTAACCATTTAAGAGCTTAATTGAGGTCTCATGCTGAATTGAAGCACATGAATGCCAACTGCTTAGCTGGAAACAAAGCGCAAGTGTGATGAGAGTAAATCACTGATTTTTTTTTTTCTCTCTTTAGAGGACTGGGGCTTGTTCTCCAAGTGGGTTATTTAACATAGCCAGCAACCTCAACAGGCAAGATTGAGACAGTCACTAGGAAGATCCTAAGTGTTTATTTAGGAAAGTTGTGAATGTTTAACAACTGAAACAGCAGAAGTGCAGCTGGATTCCCCTGCACTGTTGCCCACCTCATGATTTCAGAAGCAGAGTGGGACAGAAAGCCAAACAAAGAGTAACTCTTGTCCGCTGAGGCTAGGCTGAAAATGCTTTAGTGAACTTTACCTGTTTGCATGCTGATGTTCGGGGTATTCAGGTGGCCTTTTGAACAAGGGATCCTCTGCACAGCTGATTGTTTTGCACAGTTGTGCCGTTCCATGTGGTGGGAGCCCTGAAGGGTAAGCATGGTCACACAAATGCAATGCAGGCTGTGGGACCTGCCTCCCCTCCTTCCCCCCCCCACAGCTTCGTTCAGGAGTCCCACCCCTGTGCTGCCTTGGTGGCACCTCGCTCCATTCTTCCACCCTGTGCCTGGGGCATAGCTAAAGAAGGCAACCACTGCAGCCTCCTCGTCCATCCACACCTTCTCCCTTGGGGATCTCATGGGAAGTGGGTGCTGGCTCAGGTTGTGTTTGCTTTCACACGCTGCCCGCTCTGCTCGGGGTGGGGGGGCTGCAGTGCCAGCTGTTCGTGCAAGGCACCAGGGCAGTATTCTTTGCTGGACACCAGTGGCCAGAATCATGGCGATCACTGACGGCAGAGGTGGCACTCAGCTTTGGTTCTTGGGCTTGGCAGATTTGGCTGCTGGAGGGAAGATAGAGACAACAGGGGAAAATGCTTCCTTTTGCCACAACGGAGGGATCTGGTGGCTTTAACACCCTGAAACTATTCTCTGGGCTTTGCTCTGGAGATATCATTCTGGCTTGATGGGAGCTGCAGGAGGGTAAATGAGTTTTAACGCTCAGCTCTGAAGACACAAGCACGTCTTTGCCATTTCTTTTCCCTAAAGCAGGGGGGTCCATGGGCTTGGGTTGCAGGCCAAGACGGGCTGCTGACAGCTTCATGTCATGGGTGTTGAGCCTATCCAGTGGGGAGCTTGCAGAGGAACAATAACACCTCCTTACTGATGAGGAAACTACCCCGTGGTGTGCTGGCATAACAGGCAAACCTTGTATTTGCTGTGGGTGGAGGCCTGATGGTGGTTTAGGAAAGCAGCCTCATGGAGGGCTTGCTCTCGCTGCTCCTGTGCACATGCATTCACATATGGGCACATGGGAAGGGGTTAAGGGTGTGGGGCATGCTCAGCACTGAGAAAAAAAGGTGAAGGGGGGATCCTCCTGCAGATTGTAACTGCCTCAAGGTGGCTGTAAAGACAACGGATTCTTCCCAGAGGTGCACAAGGGGAATGGCCACAAGATGCAGCAAAGGAAAACCCTGACTGGGCAAAACGAAAAAATATTCTTACCAGGCTACTGAAGGGCCCAGAGAGGCTGTGAAGACTCCAGTGTGAGAAATATTCAGACCTGAGCTGGACACAGCCCTGAGGAACCTGATCTAGTTTGGAGTTAGCCTTGATTTGAGCAGGAAGGGGGACTACAGACAGACAAGGGTTCCTACTCACCTGGACTCTGCTGGGAGCTCGTTATGACTCGTTCGCTGCCAGCAGAGGCAGGATTTGACCAAGCAACCCACATCCAGGGTCTTAGGGCCAAATATCAGTCCTATTTGCCAACCCCTTTTTGCACCAGATACTGTTCAGCCAACTCAAGGCTGACTGAAACCCTTGTCCTTGGTGAGGACAGTGTCAGCAGCTTCCCCACCCAGCGGTCAGGGGAAACAGAGGACGAGCATTCGCTCCAAATCATGGCAAAGTGCATGCTTTGTTTGTTTTAGTGACGAGGAAGGACTGACTAGTTTTGCTTCATGTATTTGGCAATTCAGAAGAAGCAGGGACAGGCAGGCAATGTTATATATTCACAGAGTCCAGCAGTGGGCCGTAAATGCTGGGAAATAGCCAACGTAATGCAATTATTTAATGTAACAAAGAATGAGGGGTGACTCAGGAAACTGCAGGCGGCAGCTAGAGGACATATGAAAGGCAGTTACTCTGGGAAAACAGGGAAGATTTTTCTGGACCCACTTAACCAAGGTCAACCTACTCTGCAGTGCGGTCATATAGCAGTGCTCTTGGCGGTGCCTGGAGCGGGAGGGGATGGCGGCATCCCCAGCGTCCCAGTTTCAAAGCCTCACTCCTGAGCTCTGCAGAGAGCAGAGACTGTGCTCAGACACTGTCCTTGTCTGCATGAATGTGATGTAGAAGCTCCTCAGTTAAATCTCCATGCTGTACAGGTATTGTTTTGAGTTCCCTCTGTAAGGAAAATTTACTTTTTTGATACCAGGAACCCACAGCGTTTTTACAACCTGATAGATAAGATACGTTGCTAAAGAGCTCCCTTCCAGCCCTGTGTGGCCATGAGTTGAAAGCACATGAGAACACAAGACAGGTAACAGAGCAATGACACATCCTCATATGAGCCCTTCTTCTACAAGTATTCCTTCTCTCTCATTAAAACCTCATGTAGGTTATTTTTATATGTATCTTGCAGGAATAAAGATCATCAAGTTCCAACTCCCCTGCCATGGGCAGGGACACCTTCCACTAGCCCAGGTTGCTCAAAGCCTCATCCAGCCTGGCCTTGAACCCCTCCAGGGATGGGGCATCCACAGCTTCTCTGGGCAACCTGTGCCACTGCTTCACCACCCTCACAGTGAAAACATTTCTTCCTAATATCTCATCTAAATCTGCCCTCTTTTAGCTTATACCTGTAACCCCTTGTCCTGTCACTACACTCCCTGATAAAGTGCCTCCCCATCTCTCCTGTAGCCCCCTTTCAGCACTGGAAGGTCTCCCCGGAGCCTTCTCTTCTCCAGGCTGAACACCCCCAACTCTCTCAGCCTGTCCTCATAGGGGAGGTGCTCCAGCCCTCTGACCAATTTCGTGGCTCTCCTCTGGACTCTCTCCAACAGGTCCAGGTCTTTTTTATGTTGGGGGCCCCACATCTGAACACAGCACTCCAGGTGGGGTCTCACGAGAGCAGAGTAGAGGAGGAGAATCCCCTCCCTCGACCTGCTGCTAATGCTGCTTTGGATGCAGCCCAGGACACGGTTGGTTTCTGGGCTGCAAGTGCACACTGCCGGCTCATGTTCAGCTTCTCATCCACCAACACCCCCAAGGGCTGCTCAGGTGTTTTCTCCACATCAGACAAACCTCCTTTGTACTGGACCCAAGACATTTCATGTCATCACCTTGTAGTGATGGCAGGGGTACCTGCCAAACCATTTATACGTTGTTCACTCATATATTACAGGCTCCCCTGTTTAAAGCTATGCAGCAGTATGCATTCGAGACTCTCATTTTTTATGTGCTCCCACAATAAATGTTCTTGGTACTGGCAGGTTATGGTCACCAGCCTTGCAAAGGCCAGAGGTATGAATGTCACATTGTCACTGGAGATTTAGGGATCCCCATAATAATTCATCAAGTGGATAGTAAAAATATAAAATCTTTAAGGCATGCTATGCAGTTAGTGTATTTAATAGTATATCAACATAACTAATTCCATACTCATGAATGTTAATTATTATTATTAATAGTTAAAATTATATACTGCTCTATTGCTATAACTGGCATGGCAAAACATTAGTAATATAAAAGCAGAACAGGTAAAAATATGTACATGTTTTTGTTTAAAATAAAAAAATGTAATGAATTTCCAGCAAAAAGCTTTTTTCATTGTTTTTAGTGAAAATGTTTATCACAGAGGAGATTTATGTTTCTTTCATATCTGTTTTGCCTTTTCTATTTGTTCCTTTCCCCCCAACATTGCAAAAACTATTCTGAATTTTGAAACCAGTTCTCAGTGTTGAACAAGCTGGGCCCAGTTCAATGGCAAAATAACAAAAGCCTCAGGAATTTGCTATGGCATTGACTAGTCTAAACCGGGAGCAAATTAAACAAATTTGCAAATTAACAAATTTGCTAATAAACAATCTGCTACTGAAGTTGAAGTTAAAAGTCTGTTTCAGAGACCCAAACTTAAGTTCCTTCTCCTCAAAAGTACTAGAGGGGAGGTTCAGCCACCTTAAAAACAACCATGTATTTATGTGTTTCAGAAGCAAATGAGATTCTTGCTATTCTTTGGAATACCTATTAGAAAAATAAATTTATTTTTTTTTCTGCTAAAGAGGGCTGGAGCACACAGCATAGGAGAGGCTGAGGGAGCTGGGTTTGTTCAGCTTGGGGAAGGGAAGGCTGGGGGCATCCTACAAGCATCTGCAACTACCTGGCAGGGGGTACAGACCAGACAGGCTCTTCTCACAGACACAGTGAAGGGATAAATTGCCAGGGAAACCTTGACTGGGCAAAAGGAAAAAATTCTTCCCCATGCAAGGAGGTGTATCCCTGGGAGAGGCTCAGAACTGTTTACAGCCTGGGAGATACTCTGACCTTGCCTAGATGTGGCCCTGTGCAACCTGACCTAGCTTTGGGGTTAGCCCTGCTTTGAGTCTGAAAATTCCAGAGGTCCCTGCCCATCCATGAGCCTCGGAGTCTTCAGAACAACAAAAAACCCCAAACAACAAAAACCCAAACAACAAAAACCCAACACTTTTTCACTATCAGCTGATAGAAAACAGATTTAATAAACTATTACATTTATCTTGCTGTAACCAGGCATCCACCTGGAATTTTTCCCAGCCTGTTTGTACAAAGCCCACAAAGTTCCTCCACCTTTGCTCAGGTTTTCCACACGCATCACCAAATGATCCTCTGTTCTGAGAAGACAGTGGATCTTCTTAGATCTTGGAAGCAGATCTCTTACAAATAAGAAGTTCATCCTTTCATTAATCCTCAGAAGATGCTAAACCCTACGTCCCTCCAGCCCACATCACACCCTCAGCAAGAGGCCAGCTGGGTATGCTGATGACTGCGCCACTCCCAGCCCCACCACAGGAGGCACCCCTTGCCACAGGTCACAAATGCTCAGCATCACTCCCATCTCAGGGGCCCTGATGGTGCCAGCCACCCTTGGGAATTCCATATGCGAAAGCTGTCAGGTGAAAAGTGTGTGTGGCCCCCAAGCTACGCCACTGACAGCATCAGAAACAACTGCTTCTGCAGCGATTTCCTAAAGCTCTTGTATCTTTTGCATCTCTCGCATCTGTTTAATGCCATGTGCCTTTCTCTGTGCCTACTTACCTGAAAACATCACCCCACGCTTCTCCAGACCACCGCAGCCCTCCTGGCAGGGCTGTGTCAGCAGAGCTCTGTGCTGGAGTTGCACTGGCCCCTCCAATCCCACTAGCGAAGCTAACGAGAACTCACATCGGCCTTGGGCATCACTATGTCAAACAGGAACAGAGGCAGGAGGTTATTCTAGACTCCTAAATCACATCTAGTTTCCTAGTAAGGTTGGAAAAAGCAGACTTGAATGAAACGCTGAGGAGAGGAAGTGTGGATGTGGGGCTGGTAAGAGACGTATGAGCTGGTGCTATTAATTTTTCTGGGGCTCTGCCTGCATCATTAATCAGGCACTATCTTAAGACTGTTCCCGAGGTCCTAACCCCATTAGCAGACTGATGAGATGCTTTACCAAGGGAGTGACTTGGGCATGGCATCATGCTCTGTTGGCTGTGGTTTCCAGAGAGGCTGCAGCTCTGCGCATCAAGGTGCCTTGCAGCACTTCTGTGCCTCCAAAAGTCAGAGAAACAACGGGCAGAGAAAGCAGGCATGGCAGTACAAGCGCTTTCAGAAGTGCCAGCAGAATTGTGCAGCAGCATTGTGAAGGTGATATCTCTGTAGCCCAAACACAAGTTTGGAGGACATTCTGGGTGATCAGCTACATAGCAAAAAGCTGATTCTTTGATGTAGAGCACCTGTGCAAGATGCTCATGTGCTGTTCAAAATACATCTCCTTTTGCTTCTGCATTCAAACAAGAAGCATCTTGCTGAGCAAATGGTCTCTGTGGGATTACATAGTACCTCTTAATCACCCTTCCACGTAAGCACAAATAGTCTCAGGCTGGGAGGGAAGTGTTTGTACCAGCACCCACTCTGCTTGCGGAGGCACTGTGAACCAAACCCAACCTTTAGGATGCCTCGTTCCCTTTCAAATCCCTCCTCATTTCTCTGTTTTCTGAACCTTGAGCATCTTCACTCAATAAACCCTCTCTGCATCTTTCTGCAGAGCAGCTGACCCATTGCAGGGCACACATGTGGGCAGCTCTAAGCCATGGGATGTTCCCAGTGACCAGCCAGAACCCTCCAGAGTGAGAACAGGAGTCCCTGCGAGGACGCACATCCTAGAGCAGCCATGGACTCAAACAAACAAGAAGGTAAAGCATCCTCTTATTTCACTTCCCGATAGCATGAAAGACAATGAGGAAGAAACCTCCTGTCGTATGACCTGTCTGTTGGCAGCTGCTAGCCAGCCCCCCAAGAGCACCTCTTAGCCACAGCAGATGTGGGCAGATGTTCCCTTCTTTTAGTTTCACAGACATATCTGGGGTTTGAAGTTTTTACCTCTTCTTTTAGAAACATTTCCCTCTCCCCTCTAGAAAACAATCCTGTGGAATGCGTAATGTCCAATGTGGGAAGTCATTCTCCTTTCTTGCCTTGGACCCACCTCTGCCTTGGGACGTACAGAAACTTCTGTAAAAAGCTCCATCTTACCTGAGGGCACTGTGGTGAGGGTCTGCTTCTCTCCCCCACATGCTTTGTTGCAAGGGGTTCTTGTTCGTGTCAGGGCCGCAACCCAGACTTCTGCTCCAGTCCTGACCTTGCAAGCACCAAGATGTACCCAGGCCACACTGCTTGCATGCAACCAGTCCTGCTACAGTCAGCAGCGCTTCTAGAAAGTCTGCAAAGCTCAGGGGTTTCAGGTCCAGGGTTTTAGTGCTTATCAGCTTTAGATGCTCTTTTTGCAGATGAAAGCGGGGCTGGTGGTACTTGCTTTCCACCCCAAACCGTTGCAGCATTGTGCTTTGCCTTGCCACCTCCGAGGTGACTGTGCCCATGTGCTGAGGAACTCCTGAACCTACGAGGAGCAGGGGGAGCAGCTTTAGGAGTGCCCATAACTGTCAGCTCAGGAGAGAGCCTGGACCATCTCCCTCTTAAAAGATGTTTGGTGGTGTCAACACTCATCCATGGCATAGGTAACGGAATAGTTAATTTCGCTATTATTATTATTCTGACTTGACTAAATTAGGTCTGGGTACCTAAGGCCCCTGCACTACAGCAGGCAGAAAATGAAATTAACTCAGGGATTTTTTCCAATTAATTGGTATGCCCCCACGGGCTGCAGATGTTCACTGCAGAAACTGGGAGATAACCACAAAGCCCCTTGCTTCCCACAGTGCAGCTGAGAGGAGCCTCCTCTGCTCCAGCTCTGAGCAGTGACTGCAGAGAAACAGTCTGGGTTTTGAGCGGGGACGTGCAGAGAGTGCTTCTGCACATGCTCGCAGCAAAGCTGGGAGGTGAAATCACGGCAGCAGGGATACTCTCCCACCTTCTGGTCAGTTCCTCACTTTGACTGTCTCCAAGGACATTACAGACTGATCCATATCCAAAGATCCCTACAGACTCCAGCAGGGCTTGGTTCAAGCCCACTATGTTATATATCAGATTAAAAAACACCCTAAGGAAACGTGAGGAGACACCATGGCTCTTCCTTGCTTCCACTTGACACCTCTAGCCCTTCACCAAGCTCAGCGTTCAACACATCCACCACTCTGCAGAAACAGCGTCTCCCCATCCTCCCAGAAGCTGGTTTGCATTGCGCTGTTAATTCAGAAACACCTTCTCTTGCTCTTTTTGGGTCAGTCATTACCATACCACGCTAAGAGTCCAGCAGTAAAATTTACATCAGAACAGACATGTACATCAGTTCTTTTGATTCAGGAGGATTACAGTACTTCTCAAACCTCAACTCCAACTTCTAGCTCATGGAGTTGCAGAGGAAATCAGACAAGAAGACCTGGAAGGGCCAGAGCTGACAATGAAAACAACCTGTCATTGACAAGATGAAACCTGGGACTTGGTGTGGGCTGCCTGATGAGTTTTGACTCCAAACAGCTGGCAGTTTGAGGTCATGCTTACTTTTCCCAATCAGCCTGCTGCCCCTTGTTTTCCCCGGGAGGAAACTCAGAGGACACTCCCCAGGGGGTCAGTGTCTGACCCTGCTACCCAAGCCTGCGGCTGAGAGACCAGCCAGCACAAGGAGAAAGTGGCACGTGGGCAGAGACGGGCAGACGGCCTCTCCTCTGTGTCTCACTTCTGCAGATCGCTGGGGAGTTTGCTTATGTTCCTCTGAATCAGGACAAATCCTAGAGACCAGAACAGGGCCAATTCGTCAGTGCCCTTGGCGGCAACACGTATTCCCCCTCAGGGGTAAAGAAATCAGAACATAGTTGTGCCTTGTAAAGCTCTGACCTCCAGGCTTCAGCTTTCCATTTCATGTGCTTCCCGACTGCACAGAGTCCTCCCTGCTCCCTCTTCAAGCCTCTACAGGACTGAACTTCTGTGGTCTTAAAGGCCCAGGCGGGCAAGGTACTGAGCATCTGCAACCAGTGTGGAAAGAGGGAGCTTGGCTGCCCCTGGCATTGGGCATGGGGTCACCAGTCGTGTCTCTGGCTGGCACCAGAGATGGCTGAAGTGAATTCTTGGAGGCAAGAGAAAACCCACCTCTTGAACTGACACTGCCAAGGGGAGGCGATCCAGACGAGGAACTGGGTGGCATGGAGTTTTCTGGGAGGGAAGGCCAGCCAGGGAGCCTGATGTAGGGAGTACCATGGGAACCGACAGCCATGGGACTGCCATTTCCACCAAGTGCAATGGTGGCACAACCAGCAATCATTTTTGTTGGATAATGGAAGGTTTCTGCACAGAAGAGACAATGTTAGAATAGGAAATAATAAATACAGCCTTTTTTAGGTTTCAGTCAAGAACCCACTAATGCCTAGAGACAATGCAGCGTCCAAAAAACTTCTGCAAAATAGATATAAGCTCCTCCATGACCTAAGTCTGCTTCAGAAATGTTAAGACCAGGTGGGATCAAAATGCCACAAAACTCTAAGAATTTAAAACTGACAAAAAGATTTTTTTTTTTTTTTTTGGTGTTAGAAAAGACATGATTACTGCTTTGAATGCACTGTAACAAAATACAGCTTAGGGCTTAAAATATACAGATAGATTAGCCTTTTGTGGAGGTAACAGAAGTATATACAAATATAGTAGGGATAAAATTCACAATTTCAGAAGAGAGATGGATCAGTAATGCTTTAGAGGAAAAAAACCTGTTACTTAAGGCTCGTACACAGAACTAAACTTCAGAGGGAGCACTTTAGTCCTAACTGCACATATAAGGTTTCTCACCTCTTTGCATGGATCAGCTTTGGACAGACACAGGACAGGAAATGAGGTGACTTTAACGTCTGATTTAGGTGAGACATTCCTGTTTCATAATTGCAGTTTATTTTACAAACTATATGGTGTTCACACCTCCTAAAGTGAGATTTGAGTCCTTTAAAACTGATTAGTACCTCAAGAGGGACCTCAACCCCTCTATACCAGTTATTTATAGCAACCATAATAAGTCATTTTAATTGACTGAAGTTCTTTATTCCCACAGGAGAGACTGAAAGTGTGCCTGTGAGTACCCCCGCAACACAGATTTCCCAGGTAAAGATGAGCAAAATGCCCTAAATAACTCCAAGAGTTTCAAGAGTTACTAGTACATAAACAGTAGTTAAAAAGCTAAATTAAGTGGAAGGAAAAATGTAGGCACTCACAAGGAACATGGCAACTAAAATGTGCACACTGCATGAATAAATATCATACATATCACATCTTGGGTTGTATCTTAGAAGACACTTTAGCAAAATTTCTCTGCTCACAACCAGTTGTGTTCAGACAGGTGATTTGTGAGCTCAGCTAATTAACTAGCTGGCATCATTAGCACCAATTAGAGAATGTCAATTCACTGGGCCAGAGGGAGGTTTCATGGCTGAGCTCTGACGAGCTTTCACCAAACCCGATGAACTGTCCCAGGTGTAAGGATGTGCTAAATGACATGGGGTTGGGGTGTCTTCCCCAGCAGGGGGGCAAGTCAGCTGGGGGGCTCTTGGTTATCGTGGCAGCCTCACTGCTCCTTGGACCATGGAGTGCTCTTCTTGCCTGATCATCCAGAGCAGCTGGGCTGGCCAGAGCGTTGAGTGTTGCTCCATGTGTCTGTCTGGCTCCCCAGCCAGGAGCTTAGAAACCCTGTCTTTGAGCCCACACTGGATCAAGGTGATCAGGACTTCCAGAGCTCTACTGCCGCTCTTTGAGTTGATGATCTTGCTGCAATTAGCCATCACTGATGCAACAAGATTGTCTATCACCTAGGGAGCATCCTTCCTGTAAGATGCTGTTTCAGTGTTTCCACAGTGGTGTTTCCTACACATTTCCAGTCTGCAGGAAACGTAAGAGAGTTCTGAGCACTTTAAACCTTGTCCTGGTTCAATATGAAAGAGAAACATATCCCTGAACTGGAAACTCTGATTATTTGAGACCCTTGTCACCATTGCAAAACTAATGCCCATAATTGCTTGTAAGTGTAGCATGGCAAGTGGAGAAGATACTGATTTCTATTAACTAGTCAGTGCTTCTCTTGTTTCATCCTCTTTTCCCATCCAGACAGCTCCAAGCAGGAACTGTGACTGGGTTGCTTAAGGGCCCAGCACAGTGGATCCAACATGCATGGAAAGCCAGCACACTGTTGGAACAGCATGCTGGGAACACCATGCACATGCTGCCTTCCAGAAAAACACATCTGAGACGTAGATACTCCAATGAATCTTTTAAATGAAAGTTACCACCTGGCTGTCCCCTTCTGCTTCACTGAAGGCCCTATGGACACTGCAGTTAGCAAAAAAAAGACTACAGACGTGAAACAAGAGCTAAGAAGTGCTTGCAGCCCCCTTTAAGTATCTCCATCCTTCTCTTCTGTCCTTACCCTGCTGCTCTGCCTTTATTCCTACCATCCTTGCCTAGGAATGTAAATACCGGATAAACTCCTAGGGCCAGGTTCTCTACCGGAGTAAACCAGCCCCACTCTGCTGCGTTCCTGCTAGGACACATTGCAAGCCTTCCTAAGGCTTGGCTGCACAAGTGCTACCCTTAAACACAAACATTAGTAGCTGTGCTAGAAATTAGTTGTCCCCTGGTAAAAGTATACATCATGCAGCTCAGAAAAAAATCAGACCCAGGCTTTGTGGCAAGCATTGGCCGTTGTGCCAGATTAGTTTCAGGCAGCCCTCTTTTGGGTGACACATTTCCTTACTTTTCAGGCAAGCCACGTAAGATGTGCAAAGCGATCAGCAAGTGGATAAGCTGGGGGAAGTAACACAGAGAGTACTCCTTCAGGACCACAGAAGGTTTTGCTCTTTTCTAGCATATAACAGCAGAATTATTCCTGGGCAGTATTTCTTCATCATGAGCCTGTTTTCAAATGGTTTTGACAGGCTTCAGCTCAAGGTCCCTGAGAGCAGGCGCTGTTCCAGTGGAAGGACCCCAGGCAGCTGCCAAGGGCAGCAGATAAACATAGCCATCCCTTTGGAGACACAGAGCCCTGGCCAGCCTGGCTAGTGCTGGGGGAGATATGTGGGGACACAGCTACTCATTGGAGCAAGGGTTCCCTCTCAGCCTCTCAGTGGCAGCCAGGGCAGTACACCCAGCTTACCAAGGCTCTGCCTTCTTCTTTCGATCCCAGCCCTTCCTTCCGTAAGCCATCCCCATCTCCTGGCCATGACCATCTTCCCTGGGATGCCTGAAAGTCTGAACTAAGCTTAGGCTGCAGGGATGGTCACTATCTTTTACAAATGACTCACATTGCTGGCACCCACTGAGGGATGATGAGGAGGCTCTGCAGCTTTGCTTCCTCTGGTCCTGGAAGCAGCATCAGTCCTGTGCATGCTTTGGGGACAGGACAGCAGGTGAGACAAGAGCAAAGGCTCAGTGAAGGAGATTTCACAGCCATTTTATATATATATATATACACACACACACACATATATATATACACACACAAACAAATAGCTCCACTCTTGCAAAGTAAAGCCAAAACCAGCCTGAGAAATGCTCCTTGTATGTCTTCCAGTCTCATCTTTCTCCTGCCCTCTAGCCACCATGACTTTCTCCACATGGCCGCAGTTCTGCCCTCCATTTGGGGAAACGCTTGCTTCCCTCTCCATGTGGACTTCGACACAAAGCTCATATTCCCATTGGGCTGGAGGACAAGTGACTGCTTCTCAGAGTCAATCAAAGAGGGGACCAGAATCCTTCACTTCCCCATAGGCAGCTACCCACAGGGCACAGCACAGGTACTTGCTCTCACTAGAGATTTTACTTGCATGATTTTTCCACACAGAGCTGAAAAATATCAGGGCAGCAGGTTAAATGTGAGTCACAGCCCCTGGGAAAGACATAATCTGCTACAGATAGGTGGTGCTGGATCCCTCCCTGCATTGCTTTGTCAGGTTTGAGGGCCACACTCCAAAGGCAGGTAGGGGCTGAAATGTGTCTCTCATACTAAATTATTTAGATGCCTAAATGTGTTTTTTTTTTTTTTTAACATTTCTTGGACAGGTTCTAAGGACTCCTTGTGAGTGTGCAGATTCACTTATCCTCGAGGCATTAGGTAGTTCAACTTAAGTTGTTAAGGAGTGTTCCTCTTCAACTGTGTTTATTCCCACAAATAGGTGAGCCAGGGCAACATACGACAGTTAAACTGTTGCCAAGTTTCCATGGTAGTATAAAATCTGTCTTTGTTGGTATGTGTTGCACTTTACAAACTTTAGAAATACTGGATTGGCTTGACTTTCCAGGGGTTCACGAGTCTTTGAGATGTCTCTCCAGTCCTGTAAGCATAATCACTTGGGCAAGACATAAGCATGAGCTGATGCTTCAACAGCTTCCATTTGTTGTAACAGCCCATGGGATTTATAGGATGGTTTTCTACAGCTTGTCGATAGAATGATCTCAAACTAAAATCCACAGCTCCAGCACTACACTGCACTTGCCAGGAGTTCAAAGGTAATGTGCTGTTCCTGTACCACTCCACTCAATTTTGGATCAACCTTGCATCCAACACCCAGAGGCTGTTTGTGTTTCCTTTCTATGCTCTGTGCACTTAGGGCAGCAGATGAAGGAGTTCTCAGGGTTTCAGCACTTCATGTCCAGCCATACAAGCCCTGGCAGACGTGGCCGATTGGTGTCGCTTGCTGCTTTCATCCATCAAGTGGCAACAAAGGGAAATGCAAGTGAAAGATGCATTTCAGTGTCTGAAATTGCCACTGCAAGCTGCATGGGGCTGAGGAAAAATGTACCAGGCAGGACAGATGCAGGCTGGGGTCTAGAGCACTGGGAAGGATCTGAGGAGGGTATGGCCAGGCTTGAGGGCAGAAAGATGTCTCCCCAGACACAGTTATCTCCAGGGCCAGCTTCCAGGCTGCTCCACTGGTAGCAAGACTTGAGGCTGTGACATCTCCATCCTGAAGCAGATCTCTAAAATGGATAGCATAAGATAGCATAGCACATTTCAGTTAGAAGGGGTGGAGCTGACAAATCACCCCTTTTCACTCAGAGGACAGTGTGCGATGCCTAGCCTTGATGCAGGCTAGCAGAGAGACTGCCTTGGCAATATCAGCTCAGTGTGGACGTGTGGCACGTGAATGGGAATATTAACATTTTGCACAGTTACAGTGCTTCATATTCCCCTGCTTCTCCAGGCATGTACGTTAGGATGTCTGCTGATGCTAAGACCATCTGGCTCACGCCCCTAGGCCGAGATACCAGAAGCAGTATGGTCTCCTAGCAGCCATGACCCCAAGCTGCCCCTCTAACCCTTCAGGCTACACTCACAGGTCACAGGGTGACAATTCCTGGGACACAGAAGTGTCACAAGAAGGTGTCCACTGTGGCCAGGAAGGGTGGGTGAAGGGATTGAACCAAGGGGTCTGGAGCTCCAGGTAGCTTGGAGAATCAGGGCCGACTGCCTGAGGAAGGAAGATGTCCTTGGCCTCGTCCTCCTCCTTTCTGCCCTGTCCCAGCTCCTGGCAGTCCTGCTTCTCCTATCCAGGTAGCTCTGGGAACATGTGTCCAGCCAGAGCAGACTGGGGACTGTTGGGTAAGCCCTGGGGTAAGAGTGGGGATGTCAGGCAGAAGTCCTCTGGAAATATGCTGCCAGTTTTGATCAGAGAAAGATGGTGCATGCCATTGCCCCGAGGTATCGGAAGCCATCTCTGCTCCATTTACAGGACTCAAGCGCCTGAGTTCCCCGGGGTGGCTGTCCTCTTACCATCAGTGCTCCAGTTTTGGACTCAGTTTATAACCGATGTTAGGCCGAATTTCTGTTGTAAAGGTAAAAACCACGGGTACTGAAGTGCCTTGGGCTGCAAACTCGCCGTGGGCTTTGTGCAGGCAGAATGAGCGCCGTGCTCATAGCAGCGGGGGCAGAGTTCAGGGTTGCCAGCCCCAGCTGCCCCTGAAGAGGGTGTCCCTGCTTAGCCCACTGCAAGCCACCTGCCTCCCCTCCCTGCCCACCTCCACACCTTCCTTGTCTGCTTGCTCTGCCAGCCTGGCTCGCTCCAGTCCGTCTCCTGCTTCGCCCAGCTATCAACCGGCTGCCTCCAGCTGAGGTTGGGAGCTCTTCCAGCAGCACTAGGGCCTCTAGAGAAAGAAAACAGGGAGAGCGGGCACATGCCGCTGTATGCCAGGGGAAATCCTCCTGCTCCCTCCCCATCACGAGTTAAAGAGCTGCCTTCTTCCCTGGAAAGGGCCCACTGACCAAGGACAGAGCTTCTCCACAGCCCTTGGAAAGCCAGGAGGTCTTAGAGCTGTTTGGGGAGAGCGCCAGCCCCACAAGCGTGTTGGGGAGGAGGACTTGCTCAAAACCAGACATGTTCTTGATTGCTCAATTGCTCTGGGGATTGATAATCTGGCTGCTGTTATTGCAGACCTTCTTGGCATGTTTTGGGCTGTCCTCTCCTTCTACAGACTGACAGGCTGCAAACTGCCAGGGAGTCTGGAAAAACTTTTGAGTCTAAAAAGGGGCACACTGACTGCCCAGGACAAATGCCCTGTAATGAGGCTGTGGCGGGGGCCAGACCTCCTCCCACATCTCCTAGCCATGACAGGGGAAGAAAGAGGACAGCACTTTACAGGATGGGTTACACCCAGCCTCCATGCCACTCTGAACCATGGGTGACCCTTGGGGACAGAGCCACCCGCATCGGGGAGGAGGGAGCGAACCCACTGTGTCTGTGGTTCCTCTAGTTGCAGGCATTAGCCTCCGAGTTGAAGGCGGGTTTTACAGAAGCGATGCAGGAGCTGTCACGAATCCAGCATGGCGAGTACGCTCTGGAGGAGAAGGTCAAAAGCTGCCGCTGTGCCATGGAAGAGAAAGTGGCAGAGATGAAGAATTCCCTCAACACGTTCAAGGTAGGAGTGTGACCTGCGGGGGTGTGTTCATATCTGCCACATTAGCTCAAGTGGCACGGGGCAGCAGTCCCCTGCCTCCATCAGTCCTTCCTACGTGCAAAGACAAGGAGCTGGTAATTGTTTCAGATGTATCTGGTGCACCTCCTTTGGCTTGGTGACTCCTCCAACCCAAACATAACCCATGCCTTGGCCTGTTCAGCCTTCTTGACGGGCCACGAGGCAGGGCTGCCAGCCACCCTGGACACGGGGAACCCCTGCTCCAGGCTGCATGTGCCTGTTCACGGGCTGCCGCTGGGCCACCGTGCCGCACCTCTCCCTGCGTCAAGCCCCCTGCATCTCCTGCAGGAACCAAAGCCACTGGGGAACAGGGAGTGAACACAAAACCCTAAAGCCTTCTGAAGCTGCGTTCCCAGATGACTGGGAGGAAGTGCTGCCTGGTTTGATCCGGCCCAAGAGGATAAAGAGACAGGATTGGAGAGAGAGCCCAGCACAAGGCTTGATGTGCACTTTAAACCAGGCAGTGCCTCCATGCAGAAACCGGGTGACTGCCTGCGAGGAGGCAGGCGGAGGAACTGTTTTATTGTGTTATGGTAAATTCTCCCTAGGGGGTTTTGCCGAGTCAGTAATACCTGGTGAAGTTAAAGAGGGCTGATTACCAGAAAAGCCCGTTACCGACCCCGTGAGAGGAAGAGATGGATGGCGCTGGGCAAAAGGAGCCCCATGGCCCCCGATGAGCAAGGGAGACAACAAGAAGTGTAAGGGCACATGGCAGAGGTCTCAAAGCAACCAGAGGCAGGGTTATCCAGGACATTGTTATGGGGGGAAAAAGGGGTTTTAAAATCTAGATACAAGGAATTATGCAAGCAACAGGAGGGGCAAAGGCTTCTCTCCCTCTGCCTCATGCCCATGTTGACAGTCCAAATGTTGAGCTCCCAGCGAAGCCACCTCTGTGCTTGGGGAAAATCCCTGTCCTTCGATTTACAAGAAACTCTTGAGTCTCTCTCCTCCATCCTGCTGCTCACATTGATGAAATCTGCAGGAACCTCATGGATCAGAGAGCTCTCCATCCGTGTGAGGCTTGGTTGGGGGTTGCTGAGGGAGGACACGCTGCCAAGGAAGTTGCAGAGGGCCTCATGTCCTTAGGAAACCAGACTGAAAAGGCAGCTCCAAGGCCTGACTGGCAAAAGATATCCGTGTGAGTGATCACACTGGGATTTGAACCAGAACTGCAGAGGGAAATGTGCTTCCTCAGGCCCCCCTCCAAATGCCATGAAAGGCAGAAGTCCTCCCAGTGCTTTCAGCTGGTGGTGAATGAAGCCCTGTCTCTCCATTTCCCACCAGTGCCTTAACCACGTGGCATCACGCTGGCTGGAGGCAGCTGCCCGTGGTTATGGACTGCCATGCTGTGCATGACATGTAGGACACACACTGGGCTTGCAGAGTGTCTAATCACAGAGCCACCCTCCGCAGCACCCCGAACCGTCTCTAGCGCATGCCAGCCAGCGTTCAAAGGTGTGCTGTGCAAGGCTGACGGGCACCCTGGCAACGCTGCGCTTTTGCTTGTTTCTCAGGAGGAGCTGAGCAATGCAAAGTCAATGATTGAAGAAATCAGTGCCAAGCAGGAGGAAATGCAGCAGAAAATTGAGCAGCTGCAGCAAGAGAAGCGTCGGGAATCACGGAAGATGAAAGCCAAGTAAGGGCCTGAACTCCAGGGCTCCCGAAGCAGTGGTGTTTGCTTTGTTAATTTCTCGATCATTTTCTCTCTGGACATGTGTATCAACCCTGATAATTACTGGAAGCTCTAGCCTCCAGTTCACCCCAGGCTTTTAGACACATAGGGCACAGGGCAAACACAGCAGAAAAACACCAACACCTCACTGGGATTCCAACAGCAGAACAGCCCCAGCAGCTCTCAGGGAAACCAGGGCCTGGTGAAACAACACGGACCTGCTAGAGACACGCTGGAGCAGGAATATCGTTGCAAGTCAGGAGCCTTCACCATTGCAAGCTATTGCTGAGCCACCCCCATCCTGACAATAGCACAGCAGTTTCCCCTTCCAAGCGTGCAGGACTCAGCAGGCTCCTGATGGTGCACTCACGCTCTGCTTTCCTGTCACCAGCCTTTTCTTCTCTGAGCAGGGTCAGGCAGGAGCACGTTTGCACACTGCTGGGCCACCCTGTTGCTATGATGAAGCAGACAGCTCATCCACCTTGGCCCTGATTAGCTTCCTTCTGAAAAGGGAACTTTGATGATGGGTGTACAGCTGCCTTGATGCAAACACTTTGCAAATCTAGGCTAGCCCCTTAGCTAATTAAGCCATTTAATGAGATGAAATATGATCTGCAAAATAACAGATCTGAAATAACCTTCTACAGCCAGCAGAAGTTACTTCCAGAACATTGTTCATTAACTGCATCAAAGCCAACTCCATCGAAACCAACTCTTTTCCTGGTCTCTGCTCGAGCTGTCCTACTTCTGACTATGCTTATTTACACTGGTGTCTGCCACAACTGCCGTTTTAGGAGCTTCACCTCTAGCACTCGTACTTTACAATTGTCTCATTCTTTGTATTTGTACAGAAGAACACAGAAAGATGATCATGGGTCACAGACAGTGCCTACGCCTCTCCAGGGTAGCCCATTTCGATCCATCAACCTCCCAGAACCTGTGCTGATCAATGAAGATTTTACAAGTCTCTTACACAATGTGACTTACGAAAAAGGTAGGAAATAGAGTAAGCAAATGCAGTGCCTTCCTCAGGGCGGGGGGGGGGGGGGGGCAAAAACACAAAAAAAAAACCCAAACCCAAAACCCCAAAAAACAAAACCCAAAAAACAACAAAACAAACCACTAGGGTAAGAGGACACCAGGTTTTCCTTAGGTACCAGCAGCACAAAAAGAGAGGGAGGGCATTCTGCTCGCCCCAGCAGCACTGCTCCTGGGTCTGTGCACCTGTCTCGGCAGTGTCTCAGGATAGCAGCCTCGCTGCTGGCCCGGATTCAGGAGATGCTGCTCTGTGAACACTCTCCCAAAAGCCTCCTCCAAAGAAAGGGAAACAGTCTGGAGCTTCTTCCCTGTAACGCCAGTGGCACAGACACAGAGCCAAGCAGGAGGCCCTAAGAAAAATACTACAACCTGTGGATTTGTTTCTGTGTAAGGGAGCAGGGCACAGAAAGGAGGATCACAGGGACAGGGCTAACAGAGAACACCTGGTGACATGAAGGGGGCCATACAAGTGGTTGATTTGACAAGGGAAAATGGGAGCTGGTACACATACACATCAGGCCACTGGTGTGCCTGCTCCTTGCATATTCGCACTGCGAGGAGAATCACTGCCCCTTGGTAGCTGCAGGAGCTGCTAACCAGTGGTGTTGGGGTTACATCTTGCCCAGGAAAACTGTCAACTACCAAGCAACCGAGAGGGCTGGAACCAAAGGTGGTGGACCAGAGTCTTTTTTTCTATAATTAACTTTGGAGGTCTAAACTGATCTAGCACTCTCTCACTGCTCAGACAGGAAGACACTAGAAACATCTACATTTAAAATGTCAACAAAGGCAGAGATTGGATGAAAACCATGTCCTGTTTTCTATTCTGTTCTGCTCAGAATCCAGCCAGTCACGGCCCCCCTCTGCCCTACTCTGAATGGTGTGTCAGCCCTCTCCCTCACATCCCACTTGCCCCCTTGTTCCCAGTCATCTCACTCCTCTCCCATTCAATAAGCTCCTTTCCAACCAAAATGTCAGCCGTGTCTCTGTCAGGCCTCCATCCTCTTGCTCTGCACCTTCTGCGCTAGGACAAGCCAAGACTGCTCACAGTCCTCTGCTGTCACACAGCACCAAGCACAGCAGGGACCTCCGCGTTACTCTGCCCGCAGGTGCTACTGAAACAAAGACTGCAACAAGAGCCACAAGAGTAAAGGTCCTCCTTAGTGGAGGATCTAACAGGGGAGTTTCCATAGGAAAAGTGTGAAAGGCTGGAGGATCTAACCATACTGACTGGGCTTGGCAGGAGGAAGCCTGCTCTACAGCTGTTTTCTCTTGTAAAGTTTCCCTTTGCTCTTCAACAGTGTCTGACACCAGGATCATCCCAATGGGAGAAGGAAGTGTGAAAGTCATCGCAGGTCCAGGTAGGAAAACATCGAGTTGTCAAAAAACAGTAGGGCAATGATGCAGTTAGAGTGCTTGCTTAACTGCACTGAGGAAAAGCTTTCAGGGAATGCATGTCACAGGAATGTCTTTCACTTTGTCATGTACCTCCATTTTCATACCTGCAGTATGAAGGCAAAATGAGGGCAAACCTGCACCCCTGAAGTGACAAATACCTGACAGACAACACAAAGGATTAATATTTGGCAGGGAAAGCCTTTCTGCTGCTGCTTTTGCAAGTTCTAGGTGTCCTTGCAGAAAGGAAGAATTGAGGCTTACTGACAACGACAGCACCATTTTGCCACTTGGGAAGAGATAGTCTTTTCAGTGACTATACACCAGTAGAACTGGGGAGCTGTTTATTCACCCACCGGCTTCCAGATTGCTTGTAGACATATCCAAATAGTAACAGAGGAGTTTTTCTGGCAAAAAAAAAAAAAAAAAAACCAATTGGTCAGAAGTAAGGGTATACTAAGGATCTTGGCCAGAAAAAGGACACATGAGAACAACCATCAGATGTTTGCACTGTTCACTAGAAGCACTCCCTATTCTAGATGGCTCTTTTGCTTGAATCCACTTGAAAAAAAAGAGAGAACAAAAGCTATGGAAAAAGGTTCACTGCAACCCAAATTAAAAGTATTTCCATTAAACAATTCCAGCCCCATGGCTCTAGCGCACCTGCACCCTCCCCATAGCCTCAGACTACCAGTCCTGCTGCTGCTGTATAGTCATATCACACTAACAAAATTTTAAGAGCCATGACGGTTTACATCCATTGAGAATGGCATTTAAATCCAAATTATAATAATACTTTTTTCTACAATACCTGCCAATAAGTGTGATATTACCAAGTCCTGAAGTGTCCCAACACCCTGAAGTGCAACCTTGTTGCACTTGTTGCACTTATTCCAAGTGCATACTTGGAATATATGTTTTTTCTTTTCTAACGTGTCTAATTTTAGACCTTATTTGGCCTGAAAATCAATTCTGGAGGAGTGTAAATCTTGTTCTGGCAAAGTATTTGCCAACTGCACTTTTGTTTCTAAATTAACGCTACAAGGCTACAGCCCTTGTGAAGCAAAGATAATGCTTCAAATGCTTCAAACTCTCCTCCCAGTACTTCAAACGGACGATAATGCAGGTTAACTGCCTGCTGTAGCATAAACTGTCAACTGAGACGACAAGATCCATACAGCTGTTTGTCATTGCAGGAGCAACCATAGAGACAGAGGACAGCCTCAAGCCTTCCTTGACAACAGAGGGGCAGTCGAAAGTGCATTTGCCATCCACAGTGTGGAAGCAGCCCAAAGACACCAAGGACTGGGGAGATGAATACTTTTCCAAAGAGCAACCAGAGAGAGGGAAAGACTTGGGCCAAAGCAGATACAGCTCATCAGACAACATTATATGTGAACCCTCTTTGGCTGGTAAGGACAGAGTGGAAACTCTGGCTACAGGCTCAAAACTGCATTCACATCTGGCGTGAGCTAGTCGGTCATCAGCTTCTCAGAGGGAGACACACTAGCTAGTTTCTCCTGCTAGGAGGGAATGTATCAGAGCCTCAGTCTCCAAGACTTCTGGCTTTTGTATTTGTTGGTCTGTGCCACTGACAGAATTGCTCTGCACCAAGCACAGCCATTCTCCTTTCCAAGACCTGGCAAGTTCAGAGTACTGATGGGACTGGGATAGTTGCTTAAGCAGGTGAAAAATACAACTTCGCATTCTGCAGGAAACTGGATGTGAATCCCTGGTTATGAGTTGTTTCACCTTAGATAGTTTATTATTCTTAGGAAAAAAATGCTATTCACTGGGAAGAACAGATTTGCTTTGGAGCTTTCTTAGCAAACTGTGTCTTCAGTCACGTCTGGGGCATGCTGTGGCACCAGCTTAGAAGTTTGTATTTTGGGGAAAGTAGCTACAAAAAGACAAGACATTGGTGTAACTTTTCAGCAGTTTCTCTTTCACGATTTAACGTCAGATCACCAGGTTAACATAAGGCTGTCCTTGAGGTCAGCATTTCCTTATTTTTAAACTTAACCATTATCTTCTGGAAGCCAAAAGGCAGAACATCGCTTTGGAGCTGCTGGAGTCAGAAAGGAAGTATGTCATCAACCTTTCCCTAATCCTGAAGATCAAGGCCACCTTGCAAGGGCCAGATGTGAAAAGGAGCACCAAAGAGAGAAGGTATTTGATTTAGTGTGCTCTCTCTTTTGGGGAGTTTTCTTCAGTTGATTAAAGACTTTCCCACCTGTCCTTGCACCTTGTCCACCTTGCATCCCAAACCGTTTCACTGCTACTTCATTTCAGTCTCCTTCTGAGTCCCATCACTCTCCTATTCTTTTGCACGACTTCCACCTGGGAGGGAAGAAAGTTTTGTGCAGTCACTGCCTGCTTCTCCCCGTCCACAGCTCTGACTCTAGCAGCTGCTGTGGGCGTAAGCCCCTGGCTAGCGTCTGCCATCAGGTATTGATATCTACTGATACACATGTACTTACACACAGATAGAAGAGCAGTGGGACTGACCCAGCTTAGCAGTTAAACCCAGCTCCTTGCAAAGGCCATCCCCTGGGGCAGCTGTCTTAGTTCCCAGGATGGGATAGCTCCTACAGCTCTCCCCATTCACTCAGCTTTGGTCTGAGAGTTCCCAGCCCCTAAGCATATTTGGGGAGCCCAGTGATTGCTAGCTTCTCTCTTTTTTTGGCTCTTTCCACTGTCCCTAGGTGTCCCACATCCAAGCAGTCATTTGACAGAAGTTCACTGTGGGACATGGGTTGGTGTGGACTCATTTCAACAGTTACATGAGACACACAGTTGAAACTGGAGCATGATAGTCCAAAGTGAACTTTTATTTTTACTCGTTTTCCCTGGAATTTTTCCGTCTAGCAAAAGATTTCGATATTTGACATCTTCATTCTGATTCTGGATGAAATCAGCATGAAATGACAGACAGGTACTAGCACATTTTGACTAGCTCTGCATCAAAGGGTTGGCTGGTTAAAGGGCCTGACAAACGAGACAACATACAAAGCTGGGGAATTCTTCTCTGAGCACTCTGGGATGGCTCAGGACCGTGGCCCTGCTTCACCAGCCACAGCAGCATTGCCTTTGGCTTTTTAGCTCTGCAAATTCTAGTCATCTACACAACCTACTGGAGAGTCAGCCTAAGAAACCTTCAAAACATTGTAATAATACCCTACTGGAGAGGGTACGTGCATGTACTTGGCAGCCGAAACAGGGTCTCCTGGTGCAGCCAGGATTCCAATAAAAGTAGTTAATAACACCTGTGTTGAAAGTAAGCCTGTGCTGACAACCTATGAATGCACATTTCAGCAGTACATGCTTAGGGCTGAGATCCTCCTCTGTGTTACCAGCCTGATATAATCTCTCTTCAGTTTCTTCCCCAACTCTTTGCGGCACCTGGTCCAGCAGCACGTCGATTTACTTCATGCTCTGCAGGAGAGAGTCCTGAGCTGGCCACGACAAGGGATCCTAGGAGACATCTTCCTGAAGTTAACAAATGATGAGGTATGCTACAGTCCTCTCTGGACTCTCCTGCTGTGATTCATGGCGTTGTGCTCATGGCCCACAGGTGGTCCAAGATACCTTGCAGCAGAGGGGCTGTGCTGGGAAGCTGTGGATAGGGTAAGGCCTTTCAGCCAGCCTCCTTTCAGCAGAGTCCCAGTGCATGGTAGCCCCTTTGTTGTAGTACTTGGCTGGTCACAGAGCCCACACGCCAGACTCATCTGCGGACATGAAGCCACAGAGCACAGGCCTAAAATAAACGCACAAGATCTAGACTTGGTTGGAGAAGCTGCACATGAGCCTTGGCAGCTTGGATGTCTGTATTCACAGTTAAGGGTGTGAAAAGAGCATGTTTCTTATGCTCCTCTTCCACAACACACTTTGCTCAGAGTTATGACAAGAGGGTGGGCAGGCCCCTTATCCTATATGGCTTGTAGCCCCAAGTAAAACAGCACCTCCTTCTCAGGGTGAAGGTCTGCCCAAACCCTGGCGAGCAGTGGGACCTCTCCTGGAAGGATGTGGAAAAACTCATCCGATGCTTTATACATTTTAAGAGTCTTAAATAAGAAAGGCTTCTTCCTCCCCAGCCTCTCTACCCCTCCCATCTGCTATAAAGCTTTACACACTGTGCTCAACAGCTGAACACATTTTATTAAACAGCCTTTCTTGAGAAGTCCCTGAAAGCTTCACACGGGTGAGCAGCTCTGCTGCACTAATGAGCCCAGGAGTGATGGTGGGGAATCAACAGTTTCTCTTTCTGGCTGGCTCTATGACCAAAAAAATCTCTCAAGTTTCTTTGTTCTCTTCTTTTTTTTCCTTTTATAAGAATAATTTTCTGGACTACTATGTTGCTTACCTGAGGGACCTGCCAGAATGCATCTCTCTGATCCACGTGGTGATCCTGAAGGAGGTAAGGTTCCTGCCTGCTTCACAGACACATCATGGCAACACGCAAGCCTGGATCTCTTCCTGTTATGCCTGCCCACGATAGGACTGTGCTGCCAATCCACTTGTTCTGTTACCAAATGCCAGTTTCCCGAACATTTCCATGGCTGACACACATCTACAAAAGGCAGCTTTAATGTTTTCATCACTGTGTGTAACCAAAGTTATATTTCTGCTGTGACATCAAATACTGTCTCAGATCAAACCTCCGAGAAAGCCTGCCTGTGCGCATGCTATCCAGAGCTGTCCTAGCCCAGTGGTGTCTCCTGGAAAATGGAGGACTCATCCGAACAGGGAGACCAAGAGTGAGGCTGTAAGTCCTTTAGGGAGAAAACAGTCTCTACTGTTCAACTTTGGGTAACTGGTCTCACACCCTTCATTCTTGGTTTAAACTAGGAAAGTTAAAAATACAGGTAGTTTTAAAGTGCAACAACTAAACCACACTAGCTCACTTCGAAGACATAGTAATTTAGAAGTCAATCTCATTTTGTTCAGTTCATTTGGGCCTAAACTGAGAACTTCATTCCGAACCATAGCATGTACCTGGGGTTTCAATGAAACGTGAACTTTAAACAAACACCCCTACTTAACTAGGCTGAGTGTCCCTCACAGATAATCCCCAACCTATAGAATTTCACCCTTAGGACTAGCACTGCTGGTGGAAGGAGATGCAAATATCCCTTCCCGAAGCCAGAAGGAGACTGGTGTATTGTCACAAACAACTGCCGCTTGACTGGCGTGCTCCTGGGAACTGTTATAACTACTTACAGCATAACTACTCACTACACCTCCAAACCATTTGGAAGCAGACACCTTTTATGAGTGGGACAGACTCTGACGTTGCTTTCTCTGTTTCAGGTAGAAGAAGAAATCAAGTCTGATCTCTACATTCTGTTCTTCCATATAGTCCAGCGAATCCCTGAATATCTTATTCATCTACAGGTAGGGCCCCAAGACGGAAACTGTCTTGTTGAACTCTTATCACAACACGGGACTTAACTCAGAGCTGGTATTCAGGCCTGCACAGGTACAGGGCTTCTGGCTAACCCAGCAGGCTCTCTGGAGAAAACCTCTGAAAGGGAATGCCAGTGGAGAATGGCTTAATTTTCATCATTTTCACCTTAAGCTTGCTTCTATTTGCCAGTTTCTCAATTTGGCCTGAGAGAACCAACTTTTGTCCCCTGGGAAGACAAAAGTTCTGCTGCCTAGTGCTCTGGGAGAACAGGAGGCCAGAGATGGGGCACATCTCCTGTGAGCTCCAACCTAACTTCCGTAACAGAGCTGGCCTCTTTGCTATGGGGTCCACATGCCTGTTAGCTGAGAGACTGAGACGGCTAGCGGCTCCTAGGGCCCAACAACCTCTCCTACACAGTTCTGGTTCATAGAAGGGTTATCTGAATTATGCTAAAACATTTCAGACAAGGCAAATGACACAGAAAGCAAGCCCTATAAAAACAAGAGATTGGTTTATTTATCCAATGCTAAATGATACCAATGCATCACCCACACATCCCACGATTACATTTACAGTGGTTACTTCTGTATTTGCACTGGAGTGCTAGGAGGCAGGCCCTGTACAAGTCCCTCAGAAATGGTGCTGCCTAGAAGAGCTCCCACAGCGCAGCGCCATGGGCACTCCAGAGCACTAATCCATGGTTCCAATAGCACCTTCTCCCGGAAAGGGTTAGGACACCCTCCAAATGGCCTGCTCTCCTCTGTGCCCCAGAATGTCCTGAAGTTCACGGAGCAAGAGCATCCTGACTATTACCTGCTGCTGGTGTGTGTGCAGCGCCTCCGGGTTTTCATCTCACACTATAGCCTCCTCTTCCAATGCAACGAAGACCTGCTCATACAGAAAAGGAAAAAGCTGAAGAAGTAAGCACAACATCAGCTTGTTCTCTTTATCACCAGGGAAAGGGAGGTGTGGGGGAAGCCTGGAAACAGGGGATTTAGGTCCAGGCAAGTTGAACAGGTACGTTGCTCTGTTGAAATAAAACAAAGTCCTTTACATGTGAATGCTGGAGAACACACACTAGTGTTCTCCAAACTGAGGTCAGATTTGGGGTACGTCCTTCTGTCTAACTCTGAAAGGAAAATCAGTTTAATCTTTCGAACCACAGCAACCATGTGTTTCATGGAAACATTTGATTCCTTAAGCTGATGGCAAAGGCACTCCTCAGTGGGAGAATACATGGGGGCTTAGCTGCTTTGTCAGCTCGGGGCCCTGGTGAATGCCAAGACTGATGCCTAAAGCCCCCATAGGCTAAGATTGAGAAAGAACAGTGTGATCTTTCTCAGAAAGAGTGATGAGGCATTGGAACAGGCTGCCCAGGGCAGTGGTGGAGTCACCATCCCTGGAGGGGGTCAAGAAACGTGTAGATGTGGTGCTTGGGGACATGGGTTAGTGGGAGTTAGGTGGTGTTGGGTTGATGGCTGGACTTGATGATCCTTGAGGTCTTTTCCAACCTTAATGACTCTATGATCTCGTTTTACCGGAGGAGTGGGGTGGGAGAAACAAAGGCCTCCCATAAACTGCTTGAGATGAACTGTGATAGAAAAGACCCTGAATGTAGATTCTCAAGTTGTGGTTCAAAGAGTTCCTTGAAATCTTTTTTTACTAAAATCAAAATCTGGTTGCCTTTGCTCCCTGTGATGATTCACTGTCAGAGTAGGACAAGATCAAACTTCAAATGAAGTTTCCAAATCAGGAGGGTGGTAAAGGGCTGCAGCAGACTGCTGGGGAGGGACTGCTATTGGGAGAGGCATTAAGAACAGGACAGAAAACAGGATGCCCTGCTGACTGGGACAGACAAGGTGGAACAGGCCCTTCCTTGGGGCGGGAAGAGGTGAATGGGAATATTAAGGTCCCTTCCGGACCTGTTTTCTGTGATTCTACATGCTCGTGCTCATTCCCTGCCTTATTTCTCAGCACAACGATGGATTTCTTCTCCCTCAGGTCATCCCTGGTGAAGCTGTACAAAGGTCTCTCCTCCCAGTGTACGAGCCAAGATGTTTCTCCAACACCTAGTGCGACATCTATCCGGGACAGTGGGATCCACTCTGAAGAGACAATACAGCCATTCCCACCAGCACCTTCCTCTGGCACGACAACCCCGTAAGCCTATTGTCCTAGTAGAAGGGTTTCAAACTAGGCTGAAAACTCTCCCCTCACCCATACTATGCCAGTGACACTAGGCAGCTACAAACTGTCATTTCCAAGACTACTTCCTGTGTCCGCACAGAGAGATGTAGGGCTGGCTCCTGCCTGCTATCCACTACCATGTGGCTTACAAGCAGAAAACATTTCAGGGCTCTACCCAGGGCTGTCAATGCTCTTGCTAGCTGTCTTAACTTTGTACCACGAAGACCAGGCAGCGATGTGTATAGGAACACTCCGCATTATTCACTGTCAACAACACAAGAGCCAGGAATACGACCAAGGTCACAGACTATCAAAAAAAAGTACTTTTCCACACAGCACATCATTCAATAATGGAACTCTCTATCACAATATGCAAATAAAAACGGGTTCAAAGAGACACAAGACTAATTCAAGAAAGACAGGGCTACTGGTAGCAGCTGGCAATCTCTGGCCATTTCTAGTATACTAACAGGTGCCAGCTGAGATGATGATCAAAGCAGCACACACTAGACTTGTCTTTTTTCTTACATCAGCAATTTGTGGCTGTTGTGCTTCCATACATCATCTGACACTAACAAGAAGAGTCAGGCTTCATCAGAGTCCCCTTCAAGTAGCAGTGTAACTAGATCAATCCCTAGCCTTCTTCTCACCAGACTACCCAAGCCAATCTCTCTCCCCTCACTGACATGATGCTCCAGGTGCCTCAGCTGGTGGCCCCCCCAGTTTCCCCACATTCTCCCTGAACTGAGGGCCCAGCATGGGTCCAGGTGGGGCCTCATCTGCACTGAACAGAAGGGAGGAAAATAACTCCCCAGGTTTGGCTGGCCATGCAGCTCCTAATATAGCTCAGGATTTGCGTTGTCTGCCGTGTCTCATCTTTACCCTGCCATTGGCTATAGTCACAGAATCCCAGAATGGTTTGGGTTGGAAGAGACCTTAAAGACCATCCAGTTCCCCCCCCTACCATGGGCAGGGACACCTCCCACTAGCCCAGGTTGCTCAAAGCCTCATCCAGCCTGGCCTTGAACCCCTCCAGGGATGGGACACCCACAACTTCCCTGGGCAACCTGGGTCACTGCCCCACCACTGTCACAGTGAAAAAACTTCCTCCTAATATCCGATTTATATCTGCCCTCTTTCAGCTTGAAGATGTTACCCCTCGTCCTGTCACTACACTCCCTGATAAAGAGTCCCTCCCCATCTCTCCTGTAGCCCCCTTTCAGCACTGGAAGGCTGCTATAAGGTCTCCCCGGAGCCTTCTCTTCTCCAGGCTGAACACCCCCAACTCTTTCAGCCTGTCCTCCTCCAGGAGGTGCTCCAGCCCTCTGACCATCTTCATGGCCTCCTCTGGATCCGCTCCAACAGGTCCATGTCCTTCCTGTGCTGAGGACTCCACAGCTGGATGCAGTACTCCGGGTAGGGTCTCAAGAGAGCAGAGGGGGAGAATCCCCTCCCTCGACCCGCTGGTCACCCTTATTTTGATGCAGCCCAGGACACAGTTGGTTTCTGGCCTGCAAGTGCACATTGCTGGCTCATGCTGAGCTTCTCATCTACTGACACTCCCAAGTCCTTCTCCTCAGGGCTGTTCTCAATCCATTCTCCGCCCAGCCTGGATTTGTGCCTGGGGTGGCATGGGCCCACCTCTCCAGCCTGTCCAGGTCCCTCTGGATGGCATCGCTTCCCTCCAGCGTGTCACCACACCACACATCTTGGTGTCATCAGCAAACTTGCTGAGGGTGCACTCCATCCCACTGTCCATGTCACCAACAAAGATGTTAAACAACACTGGTCCCAAGTTTATACCAGGGCTGCTGCTCATCCCAAATCTGCCAGTCTGGTCGGTCTGATGCATGGGGTTATCTTGCCCCAGATGCAGAGCTCTGCACATCCTGAACATCATAAGGTTTCTGTTCCCTCACTCCATTCATTGTGTCTTCAGAAGATGGCAGTGGGACTTTCCTAACTAGCGTTCATTAAGGGCCGTGTAGGTGCACACCCTGCACCTAATACCTCATCCAATGCTGTAATCTCTGCTGACTTACCTGGAACACACGGCAGGCAGGAGCCCTCCAAGTACTCCTGACACACTTCTAGGGACAGAGTCATCTTACCCAAGAGAGGAACCTTGTCCACCTAAAAAGACAATCAGACCACAGGAAGCATTACAGAAAAAGAAGGAACATAAAAATCCAAAATGCAGACAAACAGGAGAGAGATCAAGCAGTTGGCTTCTCATCTCAGTTTCTATTCATTCCATGGTGTAGAGTACAAAAGTCAGCCAAAGCTACTGGATAAGCAGTTCTACTCCTGCAAGTTTGCTCCTGCTAACCCAGCCAGACAATTTCTATCAGTGGCAACTCTGTTATTGCTCTCTAAGATATGAAAATACCTTTTGGCCTTAAAAGCAAGAGAATGTGGCTGGGGTAGCAAGGGCGGAGAGGGACTTGTCATGCTGTCTCTTGGTCATCCTTTAGTATTCCACTTCCATTTTTGTTTTGTTTCTTATTTTTAAGGCATCTGATGCCCCAGATGAAGAAACCCCAGCCAACTGTGATGGAGAACATACAGGCTGTAAAGCCCCCTGACTGGGAAATGGAAAGTAGAAAACACGAGAGGCCAGAGAACATCCTTGCATCCTCTCAGCTCACAGAGCAGGAACTCAAGGCTCTGACAGGCCCCTTACAATCCATTCCTGAAATGGAGTATGAAGCACCACCAGCTGATGCGGTGGGTAACACCGAGAGAGCTATCAGGACCTCTGTGGAACTGCTGCAGGATGCACGGAACTTTGCACCAAGCTATGAAGAGTTTGACTACCCTGGGGAGGTTTTCACCCTTCCAGGCCCCTATGAAGATGATGCCTTCCAAAACCTCGCTCTCTTTGAGAATTGTTCCCCAGCCTCGTCCGAGTCCAGCTTAGACATTTGCTTCCTTAGGCCTGTTAACTTCACATCAGAACCGGAGAGGACAGATCACGCCTTACAGCCATTGCCTAAGAGCTGCACTCCTGTAAGCAGCAGTACTTACAAGCGTGAGATGTTCCACAGCAAAGGCAAGCAGCTGAGCAGGTCTTTGAAGGAGCTGCCGAGGAGCGCCGAGGGTGTGAGCACCAGACTCTACAGCACACGGAGCAGCAGCGGGAGCCGGCTGCAGCAGAAGCAGGAGAGGAATGTCCAGCCTCACATGATCTCAGCCTCATCTCGAAGCTCCCAAAGGAGCTACTTCCCCCCACAGAGAGGAGCGGGTGAAAAACAGAGCTTTTTGGAAGTAAGGAGGCTTAAATAGGAGGAGAAAAAAAGAAAAAAAGGCACGTGGTGGTGCAGAAGCAGTTTTGGAATAAGATCTGAGATACGGTTAGGGCAGAACATGCCAAAATAGCTTCCAAGTCCACGCACTCAAAGTCCTCATCTGCATGTACATGCCCAAGGGAGGGACAAGACAGCTCCTTTTCACACACATCTTCCCTGTGTGCCTCAAGTATGGGCTGAGTGACAGCTGGAACACCCTTGAGACAAGCTAGCCTCTCATGTGTCTCTAGCTGTCACTAAGCCTCCCCCACAAGTAAATGTTGCATCTGATCAGGGTCACTAACTATGTGCAAAGCTGTTCGAAATTAGTGCTATAGGGTGGCACCCAGTTAAAAAGGTGCCTTTCCACCTGCTGTGAGGAGTGGTGGGTTAAGAAAACCAATGGTTTAGTATCAGATCCTTAGCCAGCATAAACCAGCATGACTCAGCCAAACTCAGCCCACTTACACCAGCAAGGATCTGGTACATGGGTTTCGTTTCACCTGTGTTTGTTGCATGGATCACAGACCTGTGCTGAAGTCTGCGTGAAAACAGAGCCCAGCAATTGTGTCCCTCAGACAACCACTGTCATGGCAGGCGGCACTCCAGACCTTCAGGGATGCCAAGTCTTGCAGACACAAGGTTTCTGGAGGCTGAAGCTCCTGATCAGAGTCAGCTTTGAGCTGCCACACTCACGGGGAAAGATGCCCTTGATGCTTCCTGAGGAAGAGGCCAAGTGTGCTGTGAGGTGCTTAGATAGTTCTCTCAGTGCTGCCTGGAGAAACACCCTCCTGTTAAAAGGAAGCAAGATGCAGAGGAGGCTGTAGATGCAGATGATGGTGGGAGGAAGGTTCCAACAGCCTGACTGAAAAGGCACCAAGGGAAACCTCAAAAGAGAGAAAAAAGCCTAGTGAGTGAAGGAGGTGGTGGATGGCTGAGCAGGGAAGATGAGGCAGAGGGAGAAGACCCATGGGGACACAGCCCTCCCAGAAGCAGAGGCCTGGGAGCTCTTTGGCACTCACCTGCATAGAGCTATGGCCCACAGCAGGGCGAGGTGTAGAGCTAGTCCAGAACCGTAGGACACATTCTCACCCACAGGGCAAAGGAGACCACCGTGGCAGTGGTGGACAGAACTGGACAAAAGGAGCTTGTCCAGAGCCTTGCTGAGAGGAACTCAGCACTCTCCTGAAAGGGGAAGAGATCTTTCAGTGGCACATTTTCCACAAGGTGTGCGTGCTAATGAAGCCTTCTGCCACACAGATATAAAACCAGGCAGCAGCAGAGCCAACAGAAGAGACTTTCACACCGTATCAGCTCCAGAAGCCTGAAGCTTCCCTGCTCTAAGGGTAAACAGAGCTCAAGAGCAAGGACAGGGTGGGAAGCTCCTTCAGCTCCCCATGCTGGCTTGCTCCCTCATTGGCAAAAGGGGCCACTCAGCTCCCCCTAAACAAAAAGCTTAGCAAGAAAGGTTCCCTCTAACAACACTTATCCCTCCACTCCTCTGGCACTGCCTCAGCCTCAGAGCCAGCAACAAGCTCTCTCCAGAGGTACAAGTGCTGCCAAGGTCCGAGAGTGACCTTTTGTCTCCCAGCCTTGCCAGCACCTCCTCACCCACCAAGCCCCTCCTAGCACAGAGAAAGAGACAAGGGGACAAGGATGTGAGGTTGCAAATGCTGGTTAAATTGTTTTTTCCCTTTTAGGAGCTCCATGCAGAAGACAACACCAGGTTCTGCCAGAAGGATGACAATGAGCAAACATCCTTCAGCGACCACAACCCACGGCACGAGCCCAAGGGGGGTTTCCGGAGCTCCTTCCGCAAGCTCTTCAAAAAGAAATAAGCAGCCCCAAGAAAGGCAGGCCACAGCCTAAGTGCAGCAGTGCTTCCCCAGGTCCCTGAGGGTGGAGACAGACAGCAAGGCCCCAAGATCCCCCCTGACTAACACAGTAGGTGGAGGGGTGGGGGAGAGGAGACTGTCACAACTGCCTTACAAATGCATCCTGCTCTTCCTAGCACAGGGCAGGGCCAGGCTATGGGGTGAAGTGCAGCTCAGCCAGCAGGTCCAATAAGCACAGGAACTTGCCAGCTTTCACCCCGCCTGACTTACTTTTCCTCAAAGTTTTGGAAAGCTTTGGCTGAACCCCACTGTCTTCTCCTCCCCCTCATCCCCCAGCACTGCTTGATTTACCATACCATCTTTGCTCTTCCAAATTCAAGCCAGGTCTAATTTGGGCTCACCCACAACAGAGGGGTTACCTTTGCAGCCTTGGCATCCTGGCCGGAGTCAAATTCCCCTTGTACCTGCACTTTCCAAAGAAAAACCACCATCAAAGATGTCTTCCAGGAGGCCAGCTCACATTATCCTGCTGGTTTGAGAAGGTCTGATAAGTAATAAGCATCAGCTGAAGCACCTGAGCTTAATAAGCAGCATCCTTTCTTTTGAACTTCCATCACTCCCCCAAATCCTCCTTCACCTTTTATGCAGCGTGCTGTTTCTTGAATTGCCTCGTGCTGTAGGAATCTCTACTCCTGCTGTCGGAATTGCCTGCATCTCCAGGCAGGTGACACAGGCTGAGCCCAGGGCCTGCCACAAGAGACAAAGACTCTTCTCCACTCTATCCCCACTGTGGATCAATGCAGACACTGCAACCAGCGTCCTGGCTCCTGGTCTGTAATACACCTGAAAAACTCTTTTGCTAACTCTCTTGGACCTGACACCACCTTACAAGCCCCATTATGTTCAGCACCTTGCTTTGGAGCAGTTCTAGCTAAAGCTGAGGCACTAGGGCAGGAAAGTCAACGGTGCCCCATGTTCAAAGTCACAAGCCCTTCTTCTTGTGCAAGGATACTCTTCCTCCCACAACAAGGCCACACACATGCCACCCTCCTCGCATCTTGACATGAAAAACCCTCAGTAATGCTGCTCTCTGCAGAGGACTATAGCTTTTGTTAAAAAGAAAGTATGGAGAGAAACACAGCCCTCTGGTGTGATATCCATGTCACACCCCAGCACCAAGAGCACAGTGCTGGGGTGTCAGCCGATGTTGGGGCATGCTGTGGACTGCTTCAAGAGAAATGTGGTTTTATCACATTCTTTTGGCAGGGTTGGGATACTGGCCTGTCATAAAGAACAACTTTAGCTGTTGTGAACTGTCTCTGTGAGGCAAACAGCAATGTCTTGAGGGAAATACGCAGGACTGTAAGATCAGGGGCTTGGGACTCCAACACCAGTGCAAGGGTGACTGAATCTAGTGCCAAGAGAAGAGCGCCCATCCTGCTGCACGGCTCTCCTGGCACTGGCAGTGGCATGGGGAGGGCCCAGAGCAGGTGGCCTTGGCTGCAGTGGCTAACATCCACCGCAGATGCAGGGCCTATAGCCCTCCCATTGTGTTGGCTCACCTGCATCTACCATCTGCTTTCCCTCCTCTGGTGGAGGTGAGGAGGTGTGTGAGAAAAGGGTTATCCACCTAAGACAGACAAAAACCATCCTTTATCTCAATCAAAATTTTCACAACATTTCAAGAAAGTGACCAGGCAAAACCTCTGAGATTAAAATGTTTTATCTGATGCCTGCCCCATAAATTTTACTGGACCCAAAATAGTTCCCAAAAATCCACTTCTCCTTATAAATAGGAAAAAAGTATCATCCTCCCTGCCCCCGTACACTTTACTGGACCCAAAATAGTTCCCAAAAATCCACTTCTCCTTATAAATAGGAAAAAAGTATCATCCTCCCTGCCCCCGTACACCCCCACACCCAGCTTTTCAAAACTATTCTGGGTTTTTTTTTTTTTTAAATTTAAGTTTTTTAATGACAAAAAAACCTTCCATCTTTTTCCCTCTCCCTCACCTCCTCGTTAAATTACAAATTCCTTGGCCCTTCCCAGTCAGGGCTGGCTCCACTGCATCACAAAGACACCTCCTAGGACTTCACAGCTTTCAGTCACACATTGCAGGGCTTGGGTAGGAATATGTATGAAGAGTCAGATACTTGTGACTGAAGCATCAACAAAGCCTGCTTGTTCTGCAAAGAGATCGGCCATAGACAGACTTACTTGTTTGTCCATGGAACCAGAGTTATATCAATATGGACAAGTTTCCACTGTCATGCACTGATGCTGTCAAGGGCTCTGATGCTTGTGTCTTTGGTCTCATATATAACACCACTTCTGACCTTCACAGAACAAACTTGCTCCTCACACTTCTCTGTCCAGATGCCAGGACAGAAAGAGGACAAAGGGGAAAACATACCTGCTAACATCTCCTGGGTGAGGAAATCCTTCCAAACTGGTACAGTCTTGCTTGTAAAATGCACATGGATTTTAGCTTCTGTTTTAGTGACTTAAGGCATGGTCAGAATTGATGGTTATTTCTTTCCGGTCCTGTACAAGTTCTTACTTCCAGGCCTATACTTATCATTTGAGATGTCCTCGTACCTGCTCAGAATCTGCAAAGGTAAATAAAATGAATGAATGATGCTCAGCACCACACAGAAACGCACAACCTCTTGCAGGATCCAATCCAACTTCACCTTTAGTGTATGTGTGTACTCTGGATTATTTTTCTTCCTGTGCCAAATAAATGTTGCTTTTAAATAATGCTGCTGTTTCTTTTGCACTGAATTAGCTATCAGGTTGCATCCATTAAAAGAAGAAACGTGTTTCTCAGGTCCCTTTCGGAGGCAGCATTACTTACAAAATCCCGTTCCGCTGCACAGTAGTGTGACATGGCTGTTTCCGTACACCTGGTTCCAAAACTCTTACCAGCACTCAGCTGAGTCACTCTCTAGGCTTCTAGTCAAGATCCTCCTGTTGGTGCAGCTCACTGTGACATTTCTTCTGCTCCTTCCTCCGTGACCTTTACTCCTTCTGTTGCTTCTGTCATAAACACATGAGCTTTCACAAAAAAATCCCATGAGCCTCCTCCACTGACATACACACGACTGTAATTTCAACTATCCAACTCCCTAAGAGATCTATTAAGATCTATTAATCTTCCTGTATATCAGATATTAATCTTCCCATATATCACAAACATCTATCACATAACAAGTTTTTTTTTTTTTTTAAACTGAATTTCAGTTTGACTATCAACACTATCTTACCTTTGCCACATCTCGGCAGGTCCAAAACAATGACACCACAAACAGCAACAACTCAGCCCCTGGTGCTCACACCTCCCCAGGCCATGTGGCACCTGCTAGCACGTGTAGCATTCCTCCTCCTGTTCCATAGCTCCCTGCAGCACCGTGTCACTTGAAGACAGCACTCTCGGAGATTAGAGTATGCCAATGGAGTTTTGAATCAACCACCCCAAATTACTCCTGCACAAATCTACTGAAGGGTTTCCTCCTCAAATCCTTTTCAGATGCAGAACATGCCTATCAGCTGGGGAACTGACAGTGCCTGAGACAGCCCCCAACAGGACATGCTTTCATCATGGCTGGGACTCTTCTGGATCACCTCTTCATGGCTACACTCCCTGCCTAAGTCAGCCACTGTAGACTCTCTTCAGAATACGGTAACCAACTTTCAGTGCTAGTCAAATGTATCCTCTCACCATTTCATCTCTCTAAGCCAGCTTAATTGAGGCTACTTCTGAATTTATCTAATTTAGGCATTTTCTCCTACCTTTTTTCCCTAGTGTTACAATGTATCCTGGCTTCCTCTACAAGTTCGTAGAGTATTTTCACCTCAGTACAAGTCATGTACACGTAGAAGTACAAATATTCCTCTGTAAGGACAAAAACCACTGCAAGGGGTTCCAAGGAATCAGCTGCTTTTTCCAAACTGCACAAAGTTGTTAGGGCCTCTTGCTTATGCCTAAACTGGAGAGGAGCTGGGGTATGTGTAGTACTGTCTTTGTCCACTGTTTGGTTTTGTGGGATGGATTAGATGGAGGAGGCTACTGTGAATATTAAGCAGTTTCTACTTGCAAGTGTTTTTCATTTATTCACGCTGTTCTTTGGAAGCAGATATTTTTCTTATTGACAGATACAAGATATTAAACATGAAGTCCCTTTATTTATTGTGATCTGATTCAACAAGGAGACGAGATGTAGGCTCTTATATTACATTACCTACCTAAAAAATTCACACAGTAAAATTCAAGAGAGAGTATTTACCCATAGACTTCAGATCCTTTGATGCAGTAAGTTGTAACAGAAAGCTGCAGAGCTGGAGTAACACCTCCAGTGTATAATCCTGTGGCAGAGAACAACACAGTTAAAAGACGATATTTTGTGTTCCCTGCTGTACGTACACCTTGCTTACTTGTCTTTTACTCCATGCAGTTCTTCTGTTCACAAGCTACTGCATCTTTCAGTATTTTGGTATTCGGAGCAAAACCTACAGTGGTAGCAGACTCGTGATTGTCTTTAATGTAAGCACACAGTATTCAAGCTTAAGGAAGCCAGTCTCAGACTATTAGAACTTTTTTTTTTTTTATTTTCACAAACAGGAAAAAGCTTATTCTAAAGTAGATTTGAACAAATTTGTCCAAAGCAATTCCAGGAACATGCACCCCTGGTTGTCTACCTTCATCTGCCCTTCTTTTTAAAAAGACTACAGATGTTCTTTGATAAAAGGCACATTTGGCAGCTACTAAAGTTGTCATGCATGGCATTTTTATTTTATTTTATTTATTTTATTTTATTTTTCCCTTTCAACTTTTCAGCCAGATGGTACAGGATTTCACATTTGCTGGCTAGATAGTAAAAAAAAGTTACTTACTCTTTACTTTGTTTGCCTTATAATGCTGCAGCGTTGGCTACTTAATGGACTATAGTCCACTGATAGCAAAAGGGAAATCTGCTCACAGAAAAATGCACTTAAGGGTGTTTTTTTAAAAATGGAAAATAAGGCATGGCATTTACAAAGTTAAAAGTGCCTTTTTTTTTTTTTCCCTA
>NW_010138157.1:0-13168 GCF_000699245.1 Pterocles gutturalis | reverse complement strand
AGGTTTCTCTCCTTAATGAATAAGAGCTAAAAAGGCTTCAGCTCATGCATCATATAGGTTTTGAAACGACAATTTAACAACCAAGAAAGGGTATTCTGAAGTGTGGGGAACAACCCATAAGAATTTGCAAATTTTTTAGTATCCTCTTAGAAGTCTTTTTGAACAAGGCCCTCCTTGCTGGCTGCAAAAGGCAGAAAGGAGAAAGTCAAGGACAGACTTTTACATACTGCAGCTAATTATACTGCTCAGAGTAGCAAAGCATTAAGAAACATTTTGTTTAACTTTCATATAATTTGTAAAACAAACATTCATGAAGGAGGGTCTCTTTCTAGTTGAGCTTAAATTGCAGCAATGACAGAAATACCAGTGGTAGAGGCTGCCTCTGTACAATGCCACACTAAATTGAGACAACAGCCACAAAGAAGGGAACTGATGCTTATTATAATGCACTGGTGTCGCCACACAGCCTGCTGCAATGCAAATTTGTTCTAGCACCTCTTGAGGCTGAAAAGAAACTTCCTTCTATGTAACAAAATAAAACCTTCTCCCTGAAACACAGTAATCTACTGCTTTCAATAGCGGTATCTCCAGTGACATAACCAAGCTTGAATCAGAATCAGACCCAATTCAAGACAAAGTCTAATTTAAGATACATGCCAAAAAAAAAAATATCCCACAATGTCAATCTAAATCTTGAAGCACCTAAATCCAGTGCATTAGCATAAACATACTCTTACTGAGACCTCTCCCCCCTGACTGAAGAGAGGGGCATACCAGAGAAACAGGTTAGCCCACACTGGAGATAGTTTCTTGAGGTTGGAGCACTCAAATGGTTCCACGGTATTGATCCTGAAGCAGAATAACGTTCTCCGTTAGCAGACACTTACAGAAAAACTTTGCGTGGCCTGCTGAGTCTCATGACAACGTTGTGTACCTTGGGGTCATGAGGCAGCATGACAGTTGACTTTCCATAAAGCACACTGAAGTAAATGCATGGCACTTGCAAGATCATAGAATTCTAGAATAGCTTGGGTTGGAAGGGATCTTTTAAGGTCATTGAGTCCAACCAACCCCTCAGCAGCAACATCTTTAACAAGATCATTTTGCTCAGTACCCTGTCCAGCCTGACCTTGAATGTTTCCAGTGATGAGGCATCTACAACCTCTCTGGACAACCTGTGCCAGTGTCTCACCACCCTCAGCATAAAAAAAAGTCTTCCTTAGGTCCAATCTAAATCGATCCTATTTCAGTTTAAAACCATTACCCTTTGTCCTGTCACAACAGGCCCTACTAAAACGTTTGTCTCCATCTTTGCCCCCTTTAAATATTGAAAGGCTGCAATTAGGCCTCTCCTCGGAGCCTTCTCTTCTCCAGGCTGAACAATCCCAAGTCTCTCAGCCTGTCCTCATAGGGGAGGTCCTCCAGCCCACTGATCATTCTCGTGGCCTCCTCTGGACCTGCTCCAACTGGCCCGTGTCTTTCTTGTGCTGAGGACTCCAGAGCTGGACGCAGTACTGCAGGTGGGGGTCTCACCAGAGCAGAGGGGCAGAATCACCTTCCTTCACCTGCTGACCACGCTTCTTTTAATGCAGTCCAGGACATGGTTGGCTTTCTGAGCTGGGAACACACACTGCTGGCTCACATCCGGCTTCTCATCCACCAGTACCCCCAAGTTTTTCTCTGCAGGGCTACTCTCGATCCCTTCACTCCCCAGCCTGTATGGATACTAGGGGTTGCCCTGATCCAGGTGCAGGACCTCGCACTTGGAATCCTAGCACTTCCAAATTCCCAGAGGGTTGTTCTGAGCTAACACATGCTCCACTGTTGCACTAGGCTACATATAAAGTAGAAACCTTGAGGTGAAACAGCACAAATTGTTAAATACCGTACCTATAAATTTCTGCTGACGTCTATAACCCTGCAGTTGTTTAGGCTGACTTTTAGCCATACATCAGCACTCTAGAGTAATACAGCAATTTACCTAACCTCCACACAAGCATGTTTCATTGTCCAGGCCACAACACCATCCCAGTCCACACTAGACCATCCAGGGTCATTTTACCAAGGAGACAGACGGCATCATTAAAATAATTTCTTTTTCCATGTGGCAAGTATTGTCGCTAATGCAAACATGGGCCAAAAAAGAAGTAATTCCAGATTAATTATTAACACAAATAAAGCTGTCATTAGACAAACCACTGGCTTAGCAGTTGTACTCGAATCTCCTATTCTAAACGCAACTGGTTTGATTCTCACCCTGTCTTTCCTGTTTGCAGCTGAGTCAATGCCACGATTTGTGCACTGTATGACTGACCCATTCTGCTGGGCTTCAAAGAATGTTTAAGTTAGATTCTTGCATGGCGACTGTTATCACCTGTTGTCCAACTACCTCACCAGTAAAGGACTTTTATCCTCAACCACAAAGATGTGAAACAGCATTCCCAATTTCACAAAAGGAGACAGAAACCTACCGACATTCAAGAAATCTGTTGATTAGCAGGGTCCACGCGAGGTCTCTCGTTCTAGCTGAGCAACCTAACCACTGGATCATTCCTTCTGCCTGGTCTGCCTTGGCTGCAAAACAGCACAGACAAGAGCGTACAGAAGAGATACAGATAAGAAAGTCTAAACTTCAGGAGTTTTCTCTGGTTATCCACTGATGAGCTAATAATTTACATTACATTGCCAACAGTATGCCCATCAGAGAGTTTATATCCAAGGAACTGATAACCTAAACTATGCCTCCTGTAGCCTGAGAGCTTTTACAAAGCTCCCATATAATGTTCTTCTCTGAAGCGAAGGTTTAGAGATCTTCACTTTCTCTTCTTTTGCCAGGAAAATGTTTCAAAACAACCTTGTTAAAGACATCAAAGAAGGAATACAACCAACAAATTTCAACATTTGACTATGACGAAAACTGCCATTCTTGTTGATGAAATCAGAACACACTTTCTGAAATGTAATGACCACACTAAAGGATCATGGGGCACTGATCAATGGCATTGCAGAAAGCATTTAAACAAAAAAGGTGATTTCATTCAATTAACATCATCTCTAATGACACAGCTTTCCAAGACACTGAAATGTATTCTTCCAAAGGGGAAAAGTGACAGAATTTGACTTTGACCCATGAGCTATATTAACTGAAGACGAAGACACTGTATGCTTCACATACATACTGTAGTGGAGATTATAGAGCTTCTTTTCATCAAAAACTGCCATGCATCACTGTCACAGTACTGTCTAGAGTTGAAGAGCAGTACACAGGTTTATGGATAATCCATGTCACGATACTTACACCTGTACATGTTCCGTCATGTGTATTTCTGACATAGAAAGCTACTGAAAAGAAAAATGTAAGTTTGAATTTTTCTAACAAGTGTCACATAGGAGGTGTGAGAAGTTTTATAATGTATAATAATTAACTATAATTAGAAAACCAGCTTTTCAAATATTACTAAACCATTACTTTGTAACACATGCCAAAACTGCCTTCTCTTTAGACTCTTATTACTAAAATACATACACTGAACTAGGAAAAATATGTACCACGTATGCTTCCATCCCCTCCAGTGCTTAACTGAAACACTGAGTTGTACGGTTGTCCATGTAATAATTTAACGTATGTCAGCCAAACATATCTGTATCTTTATTTCAATTAAATTAAAAACAATCTGCAATTATATTTATGCAATGTTCACTATATACACATGATTTATGCAACTGCAAGGCAATTCTATGGATGCTGATTAATCTATTGTTAGTAAAACATGACAACAGCTATGGAAGTTGACCAGTGAGTGCTCCTTTTCACAAGTCACTGTTTTCATGGCATGACTGAAAAAGAATAGCTACTAGCCATGGAATGGATTATCAGTAAATCTTAGAAAGAACGTGACATAACCTATCAGAGATTAACAGTCTTCTAAATATAGTAGTTTATTTACTTCGGATGATAGTGCTGCTTTTAAGAAAAAATTCGCTGTCATCTTAATGATGTAGGACTCTCATCTGCTCTATCCAAAGAAAGCAATAATTAGACATTATGCTTTCTGGCAAAAATTTATTTTTGAACTGGCACCATAATATTTCAGAAAATAATAATAAAGTACCTCTTTGGTGAAGCCTAGGTACCCCCTACTACTCATTGTAACAACTTGTAAACAGGACCACAATACAGTGCTTTGCCTTAAATCTAGCTTGGGTAGGTACCACAGATCTTCCTCACAGTCCCTCTCATAATTTTAGGAAGGTATTTTAAAGCAGGGAGTAAAGCAAAGGAAGATTAAGAAGGATAAAAAGTTCCCTTGTTTGAGATTTAAAAAAAGTGCATAATGTTTTCATTCCAAATACTTTGCCACTGTATGGAACTGATGGATACAAGACTGTTTTCCTTCCTGTACTGGACACTATTGATCATTACACAAACACGGTCTCTGCTCATTGGCCTAAGAAGTCCCTCAAGTCTGTTTTCTGGTACAATCAGTTGTCCAATTACTTTAGAACAATGTCCTGCATACTAAAACAAGAACAGCAAGTGAACTGGTTTTTCCATGAGAATGTCTATTTTGCAATTCCATTTCTGTACACTGCATTTCCAATATACTGGAGAGTTTTTAGTGTTTGGCATACACATCCCAACTCCTTGGCACCACCAGATTCAGTGCATCCATTGCCAGCAACAGACGTAGCACCAGGAAAATGTGACTCCCAGCGCAAGGGATAGTTCAGGAAGAATGGGCATTCTCCAGCAACGGTGGTCCATCTCGATGCATCGATGGGTGTGTGTGCTCCCTTTTGTAAGTTTTTGGAGGAAGCTTTGGGATATGTTGAGAAGTGCTTTGTCGTGGAGGAACAGGTGGTCCAGCAACAGAATGGAGGTCCACATCTTGTGGTATCAAAGGTGGTGATGGAAGATGCCTCCGTGCTACATGTGGAGAAGGTGTCTGAGGGGGAGGGGGAGTAAATGGAGACGGACTGTTTGGGAAAAAGGTGTTACCAAGTTCGCTTTTTCTCCCCAATGGTGGAGGTTGGAGGTGTAGCGGTGAGCTAGAGAAAACATCTGGAGTTCGCACAGGTTCTCGTGGTGGTAACACAGGAGGGCTTTCAGGGGGGTCAGAGATGCAGGTCCGGTCAGGCACTGAGTACCTTGGTGAATACACTTTAGAGGTTGGTTGCCTAGGAGGGATTGCTGGTGGGCTGTCCAGGTGCGCAGAAGTAATCTGAGGTACACAAACATTTCATTCAATCAAATTTTAGAGTGGCAGTAAAGAGGATCCTGCTGTGAAATGGAAGCAGAGCTCCTGCCCTGCAGATTGCTCTTATCCAGTTAAAATGGAGGCACAGCAAGCAGGTGCAGACTGAAGATGGGGACTAAGGAAGCAAAAGGGAGTGGCGGTGCCTGAAAAACATGTTTCTCAGAGTGATGCAGACAGAAAAGACAGAGACTGGATGTGGGGGAGAGTAGGGGCATATCAACACATGAGTTAACAGCCAAGGATGGAAGGAATGAAGATGCACAGAAAGGGACAAAGGCAAAGCAAAGAATGGTCAAAGCAACAATTTCCATGCTAGTTCCAGGTCTGCTTGCTGGGTAGGTCTGGATATCTTCCACCACCTCCCCAGTAACAAGCACTTGGGGTGGGTAATAACACCAGCTATTTCTCCAAGAAAATGAGGAAAAGCGAGAGGCAGATAATGTTGAACAGGGGAAAAAAATAAACCATGCTCAGAAGATGGAATTAAGTAGTCACAATTACTGAAGTTAACAGTTCCCCAGCTGCAGACCACAGGGACCGGGTAATTGGTCTCCAACACCCTATCACATGTACAATGACATTTTAGTAGGAACGTGATGTGTTAAACTCTGCTGGCTAACAGCATAGTCACCTGTAGTTTGGAACAACTTGCTGAAGAGCCATATATAAGCCTTCTTCAAAGCAAATCCCACCCAATTCTCTGAAGTCACAAACCAGCTCCCACTGAAATCGAGAGAGATTTGACACTGTCTGCAACAGAGGCTGGATCAGATCCCAAATGCCAGACAAATGCAAAAGGAAAATGGAGCAATGGCTCAAGTAGGCAGGCAGACAGGACAGGTAATCAAGAAAGAAAAGAAAGCATTGAGCACCAGGGTCAAATTTTCTAATGAACCTTTTCAGAGGACTGAAGCGTGTACATCGCTTTCCATCATTACTATTTTTCAGTTCTTTGCTCATACACCCCAAAATGATACTCTGGGACAATTACTGCAGATGGAAACACCTGCCAGAAGCCTCAAGCTCTCACAGTCAATGTGAGGGCCTGAGCATAGTGGATCAGTAGACAAGAGACATTTCTAACGCTAGATTTATGTGCCATCTGATAATTTTAATTCATTAGGGATCAGGACATAATGAGGCAGAGCTGTGAAGGCTTGCAATACATGTCTGCTTACTCTTTCACATACAGTTCTTCAAAAATACGTCTACTATCTTTAAGAGTTACTTTTCTATCATATCCTTCCCTCCCAGATAAGATGCCCTTTTTTCTCCTTACTTACTTTTGAGGGGGAGGATTCAGCTGGGGCAGACTCTGGTCGTCTTCGTGGAGGAACTGGAGGAGGGACATGAGCTTCATCTGAATTTTTGGTAAAGTTTATGGATGACACAGAAGCAGATCCTAGCAGACATAAAAAAATAAGCAGCATGAGTCAAGGTGTTAAAGAAAGACAACAAAACAACCCTCTAACTTGCAGCTTCCACACAAACTGCTTTGCTGAGCCACAATCATCTCTGTGGCCATCAGTTCCTGAACATTAAGTAATCCTCAAGACTAAAACCACACCAGAAAGTTGTTCTAGCATCACAAGAGCACTAAACCAATCTCCTGAACCTGCAGTCGATGGGACAACCCAGCAATGAAGAAATATCTTCTTCTGAAGAGGTACTCCAGAGACCTGGCTTAGACACTCAGCAATGTCACTGCTTTGCTAAGCAGCTTCTGCTTTTAGCAGGGCATTTCACCTCCTTGTGGCAACCAGCTGAATGTAGGACTAACCTTGTACTTCCTTTGAAAGCCCTCATCTATGAAAGGAGGCTATGTCCATTAGAAATCACTGAAAGCACACCATAAAGTATAAGCTCTTTAGTACGCTGGTGAGGACAAAAGAAAAATAGGTGTGAATGGGTCCTGATGGATTTAAAGCAAGGAAATACCAATGTTAAGTTCTGCAGGAAAACCATCCATGTGCACTGAAACCAATTTGGAATGGCAGACAGCAGAATAAGGCACCCACAAAATATTAATTTTTATTCTCATTGTTCACCATCAAACAGATACTCACTGAATACTTTCACCACATATATGATGGCAAATCGTACAAATGTTTGGGACATATACGGGCACTAGATATAGCTCTGTCTTCTGTTTTAACAGTTTCTACAAAGACATGTAGCATACCTAATTCTGTTCAGTTTGTCCCTTTAGAATAAAAACTTACTTAAAAAAAAGGAATAAAACACAACGAAAGTTTTTGCTGCTGCCAAGAGACAAGAGCAATGATTTCTACAGTCAGTTTAGAAGACGAAACATGATTTCACCTGTTTAACACCACAAAATCTAATACGCACGTTCTTGGTAGAGTATCTATTAGCACCTACTTGCATGAAAAGGACTTGAGGGATCTGAGTCGAACACACTGCAGGCATCTGTAGTACTTGAAGTAGCAGAAGCAGGGGGAGGGGTCAAAGGTGTTCGGGGAGAGTTTGGTGCAGATGCTGTAGTTTCAGTCTCACTCTCTGGGATGCGGCTGTAACTTATTTTCCTTGGCTCCTGTTGTAGGGGTGTGGGATGTCTCATGGTACCTGGCCTTGGATTAGAGGGACGAACACCTGGGGACTTGAGAGGATAGCTGTATTTTTTGGGCTGAAATGACAAAAAAGATAATGTCAAATGGAATCAAAAGGCCACAAGATCACCTAAATGTAGCTTTGTATTTATGAAGTTAAGAGATCTAAAATTATTTCTGCTGTCTAAGACAAATGTAAGCATTTTTTGGAAAAAAAAAAAAATTGAATACTAACAAATCTTGGTGGAGGCTTGACATTTCGTGGCTCTATCTCTAGTGACTTGTTGAACAGATAATCTGTAAATTCTGTCTCCATGCTGTTTCCCATTGGATTCAGGTTTTCAAAAAATTTCTGAAATACAAGAAGGTAGAAAGCTTGTCAGCTAAGCTACTTCTTAGTAGCTTAGTATTGCTTGTTTCTACTGCACAAATGATCACAACTGTTCAGAGAAGAGAGACAATGCTGGAGTCAGAAGCAATGATAGATTTTTAATTTATTCAGTCTGTTTGTTGCTAGCCCTTTGCTCAGCATTGCTACTGCTACACTTGGCTTGAAAACCAACTGTGCAAGCACCCTAAATACTTTCTGCAGTGCAAAAGTCAGACCAGGTTAGCTTAAACACCTTCAGAAGAAGCTGTATGTAGACCATCTTTACACTGATGGAGGGAAGACTGCTCTCACAATGCATTCTGTCAAACCTTGAGGAGAATAAATAACAGAAGAAAATCCTGCAGAATCTCTTCAGACAACCTGTCCTATAACTCTGTGAAAGTATATAGCTCAAACAATATTAAATAAAAAAAAAACCAACACAAACCCAAAAAGAAAAGGAAGAAAAGAAAGCAAACAGAGAGAGAACTGCTTAGAGACCAAGGAGATCAAATGCCAGGAGAAAGACAAATGTGAGCGTCACCACCCACAACACATGATGTAAATGCAGTGCTATCAGGAAACATATAGACAGTGGAACAGAGGAGGAAAAAGACAACTGGGCTCACTGGACAAATAAATGCAACTGAGTGAAGGACAGTGAAAATCTGGTAGCTTCTGCTCCTGTTTAACACTGATCAGTAAGACAATCTATCTACCAACATCCCAAAAGCTGGAGAAAAAAAAGAAAACAACAACTCAAAACCTACCAAACTGCAAGCATTGAGCTTTTTTGCCTTTTCTTACTGTCAGACCTGAGACAGATTTTATGCCAAGTCTTCTGTCTGTCTCTGATTCGGTCTGATTCACAGGAATAATGCCACTTACCCTGATGTCAAATTCCACTCTTAAACAATATGGTTGATTCTGGTACTGCTGTATCTCTCCTGTTATTTCAGCTACCTTTCTTCTCTTGCTGAAGTTTATAAGCTCTTTTCCATGTCGCTTTAGAAATTCAGGGTTGCCTTCTTCTGTTTTCAAAATGTTAGTTAAGTAAATTCCTAAAGAGCACACAGAAGAGGTTCTCAACATATAGTACAAAACAAGGAGGAAGTCACATGTCTGGGATACAAAGAATTCTTGAAGAATTTAATTTGTGCGCTCTGATCGCTTAAAAAGATTCTGTTAAGGTTGATAAGAGAATCACACCTAATTTTAAAATATGGGCAAAATTTTAAATATTTTAACATGCCTTTTCCAGAAAGCTGCCTTTTTTGCATCCAAATCTCAGAGTCTATGCATCTTGCTATTGTTTAGGAAGTTCACACAACTGAACACTACTAGTATTTTGCAAGACAAGAGTAGACTGAACTCAAGTGCTTTCTCTCAACTGTTCTGCCTCAATTCAGTTCTACACCATTAGAGACATCAGCTAAGCTAAAAAAAAATATTTTCACATTTTATTCTTCTGTTCTACTCTCCACTCCTGGCTTTATAATCGCATTTGAAGATTAGAAAGAAAAGACTGCTCCCAAGTCCAAAGACAAAATATCTGGAACTGTCATTAGGACTCTTTGAAGTATAACTTGAGAGAAATAATTGAAGCTATTAACATGTGATCCTGCTAACTTCTGCTCATCTTTGAAGCAGGACAGAAGGTTTCTTAGTCGATCTTATCTTTCTTTGCAGAGCTCTGGAGTATATCTTTCCCCAATATGTAAAAGGCCAAAAAAGCCATCAAGTATATTTTCTTTCAGTTTTGGCCTGAAGCTTACACTGTACAAATGCAATGTCCAGATTTGGAACTGATCTGCAGCAAACATCCAAGAAAGAATAGGAATGCTTAATGTCACAGTTTGCTAGATGTCAGAAATTCCAAGCAATGTACTTGAAAGAAGAACTGTAAAATGTGATGATAAAGAAGAGGCTTCCTTCCCAAACTGTGTTTTTATAGAACAAGACTTTTTTAATACAAACAAAACTCTAGTTACAAGAAACTATACTAATTAAAACTCTAGCTATAATTCTTTGAACTCTTGATAGGGAAGTGGTTCCTTCTTTTGCCATTAGTCAATGACAACAATATTTCTAATGTGACTGTCTTCCATTTAAGGTATTTATGGTAACAACACAGTTCAAACCACGTTCAAAGTAAAAATGAGTAAATATATAAATAAGATATGGGAGATACAATTATTTTTACTGTAAATAGCAACTGCAGTTCATAGTCACTTTAATTTTTTATTCACGTATCTGCACTTAATGTATGGGCACCTTAAATTCAAACCCAACTGTCCAGTTAAAACCAACTTGTCACTATTGTTCATACTCTGTTTAGTGTTCTAACTCAATACTTCCCAAATGTTTATGCGTGATACAGCTCATTTAAAACACACATACTTACCAAAAAAAGGCACACAAGGAGGATTAATGGACCTGAGTTTTGCCAAGTATTTCTTATAATGATCCTCACTCAGCTCATAAGCTTCTTCTAAAATCTTCTTTTGGCGACTTGGAATTTGCTAAAAAAGAGAGATGAAACGGGTTGTTTGTTGCCCAGCAACAATACTGAGAGTAATGGTGTCCCAGTGACATTTAAGCCAGTGACCAGTGCCTCACCATCTCAGGATCTTGCTACCTTTTTCTGCCTTTAAGTGGGGACTGATTTCTTGCTTCTGAAACCAAGTAAAAACCCTCCTCTCTCTACTACACCCCAATTGATTCATTTTGGGATAGATTTACCTTCCTTGTTCCTTCTTTGAAGGAGATGCTTACTGAAAAGACATGTTTTTTGGGTAGCTTAACGTGCACTGCATTACACTTCCATACTAAAAATGGAAAACATTTCACTGTACCTCAAATGTGTGATCCAGCCTATACACTGCTGCGGAGTTCATAGCACTGACAATCTCAAGGACACCATTGAAGTTGTTTAGCTCTTGAAAAACTTGCAGGATCTCAATTATCCGGCTCACTACAATTACTCTTTCCTCTAGGTTTTCTGTTTCTACAATGCATCTAAATACACAAGGACATTTGATTTTGTATTAAACTGTTGATGAGTTTTCCAAAATCAAATACTAAGTTGTAACAAACAAATATGGAAAGTTTATCAAATTACTTGACCCAGTTCTGAAAATGTTTAAAGAATAAACGTTTTAAAATATTCTGAGAATAAAAAGATGAGATCATTATGGTAAAATTCTCACAGGGACCAGTTGTAGTACCTAAACACAACTTAAACCTGGAATTCTCCCAGAACAGAATTTTTCACAGTATACTTCTGAATGGACTGCGAATGTCCAGAAATGGAGTAGGTGCAGATTCAGGAAAATCACTTACTTTTCAAACCACAGAGTGAGGTTAGTTGTATGCCTTATCATTTTGAGAAGGTTGGGAGAATTAATTTCTTTATCTTCCTTTGTCCACACACTTCCGACTAGTTCAGATGGCTGCACAGCTCTAGAAAAGTAGATGCATGTATCAAAAAATGTAATTAAAAGCAGGAAAGAAGATATTGTTTTCCCAAAACCTCTTAATTTCCAGTGAATTTAAAATTAATATTTGGAAATAAATTCAGAACATATCACCTCTATAATGTCAGGCTCCCCACATCACTAAGAGACTAGTATTTCTACTTTTCTTTCTTAGTGTGTAAATATTTCTTGATTTATGTGACCATTAACCACCTCTGTTCATCTAAATGAAGTCTACATCTCATTCACCATAATAAAATGTGAGCTTCCAATGCCTGAACAACCTCTCATGGACAGCTGGTGAGATCTGACAGGGTCCATAATTTGCGTCACAAACTAGGATATGAAGAAAACTGATTTAATTAGTGTTCGTACTTCTCAAAGGCTGATATACTCAAAAAATATCAAGAGAAACCTGTAACACAATGCAATTAACAGTATTAACATGTACTGCATGCTAACTTGGGGAGGATAAGACAAATACTGGTTTTTAGAATTTTTTTTCTGAAAAAATAGCAATTAATATACAGCATTGGTAAAGTCCCTTGACCTACCGTGGGGCTTCACAGCAGGGGCCCGCAGAAACAATTTCATGCTGGAGAATATTTTGGTTTGTGTCATGTGTTTTTCAATGGAGGAAAGTTACCTGTAAAAATCTGACTCAAGTAAAGTGAGCTGTCGAGCAATCTCTATTGGATGCAAAGTGAGCAAGTCAAAAGTCTCTGTGTGTCCTGGTTTGCTAATGTGCCATTCAATTGCCGGAGGTGGGCTCTCAAAAGTAATGTTGTGACTTGGTCCAATGGCTTGTGCCTGCTTTTTCCGGTTGATTATCTTTGTGATTGATTCAACCCACTTTTTCATCGCTTTGCCTGGAACACAGAGAGAAAACTACTATTTACAGAACCACAGAATGGTTTGGGTTGGAAGGAACCTTAAAGACCACCCAGTTCCACCCCCTGCCATGGGCAGGGACACCTCCCACTAGCCCAGGTTGCTCAAAGCCTCATCCAGCCTGGCCTTGAACCCCTCCAGGGATGGGGCATCCACAGCTTCGCTGAGCAACCTGGGCCACTGCCTCACCTCCCGCACAGGAAAACATTTCTTCCCAATATCTAATCATAATCTGCCCTCTTCCAGCTTAAAGCCATTACCCCTCGTCCTATCATTCCACTCCCCAATCCAGAGCCCCCCCCATCTCTCCTGTAGCCCCCTCTCAGCACTGGAAGGCTGCTACAAGGTCCAGCCAGAGCCTTCTCTTCTCCAGGATGAACACCCCCAACTCTTTCAGCCTGTCCTCCTCCAGGAGGTGCTCCAACCCTCTGACCATCTTTGTGGCCTCCTCTGGACTCGCTCCATCAGGTCCATGTCCTTCCTGTGCTGAGGACTCCAGAGCTGGACACAGTACTCCGGTCTCACAAGAGCAGAGCAGAGGCGGAGAATCCCCTCCCTCTACCTGCTGGTCACCCTTCTTTTGATGCCCCCAGGACACGGTTG
>NW_010138156.1:60557-119721 GCF_000699245.1 Pterocles gutturalis | reverse complement strand
TGAAATTGAAACCACGGTAAACTTTTGACCCTGTAGCAGTTCTTGTGGAACGCCTTCCCCTTGCCAAGAGCAGAGGGCCAGAGGGCTTTTTTTCCCCCCCCTTTTCCTGTATTTATTCTCTGTGATCGTGCCGTGCCGCATGCGGCCCCTCCGAGCGAGGGGGAGGACAAGCACAAGCAAGTAGTGTGCGTGTCCAGCTAACGGGAAGGCTGCTGTCTCTCTGAGCTGCTAGTGCCAGCTATCTTCTAAAACTCTGATGAGTAAACGAGTAGGAGTCCCTTTTTCAACTTCCAAGATGGTTTTTTTTTGTGTGTATTTTTTTTTAAAAAAAAAAAAAAAACAACAAAAAAAGCAGCCACCAAATTGCTGCTGACTATCAGGGCTAATTAGAAAGTGGGGAGGGGAGGGTGAGTCATCAGGCACGCTGGCCGCAGGGAGCTCTGCTGCTTAATAAACATGTTGGTTTTTTGAAGATTGAAGTGGTTTCTCCTTACTGAAATCCGCCATAGAAATGTCTCGTTATTACTACTTAGTTCATAAGTTGGTGTGTTAAATACATATTTACCTAACTGTAACTGTTTTTCTGTTCTTCTGTATCTTCCTTAAACAAAAAATGTATTTGTTCAGTTTGTGATACAATTAGTGCCTTCTGAACTTCATTGCCCACTTGCCAAAAGTGTCAGAGGCCCATGGCAGCTAATGTTAAGAATTTTTATTTGGCTAGGGTGAAACTAACAAATTCTGGACCTAATTAGAGCGTGTGTCACTTTCATACTAGGCACAGTTTGTCACAAAAAAAAAAAAAAAACTGTGGTCAAGAAAATTTACCTTCCCTTTTTAGCTTTGCCAAACCAGACAAATTAAAGCAGCATTACGTTTTCAATGAAGTATGAATACGAGATTTAGTTAATCCACGTTTCTTTCCCTTTAAAAATGTCTGTCTTTTCACTGACAAAAGAATAGCTGACTTGGTTACTTTCCTGCATCAGCTGCCATTTTCTCCCTCCCCCACTCCCAGGCACAGGTATCGGCCTGCTGTTCTTGCTGGAACGTTAAACTTACTGAATGTTAAGTGCCACTTAATCAAGGAGTCACTCAGCACCTTCCTTAGAGATAACATTCAGAATTCTTCCTCAACAAAGAAACTTGATTCCTGACTACTTCAGGCTGATGTTTTCACCTCTCTCGTGGCTTGTTCTTGCAAATAGTTTCACCAGATTTATACAGCGTGCTCATTTGCCTAATGAGAGATTATCGTGGGGAGGAACTCTCCACTGCTGTGATTTGTATTTTTTTTAAAAAATCAGTTCAATTAGCAGCTCAGGGGTTAAGAAGTGTTTAGTTTACGGCATCGTTTGCATAGGAGGACAAGATTGTGAAGGTTCGGAGTGCTGCTGTTCTCGCAGCGGTTTTATGTGGGAATTGACAGTCTCCTGAAGCATTGCCAGCGGCATCAAGGGAACAATGAATATAATATGATTAATAGCAGATCCCCTGCCCCCTCTTGTGTGCAATTCTCCTTGCAACTGGAAAAGAAACATGCACTTGTAATGATAGTTGGTGGCCTCCCTGTTTGTTCCAGCTAGTGTTCCCAAGCAGCAGCTATTATCTAGTTTATTTTTCCTCACTGCCTGTGATTCTTTGTTCTGTCCTCCCTGTGCCTGTGTGCGTCCTCTCTGCTTCTCATTGTCCATTTCATGGCAGTTCATCTGCCTTCACAGTGGAGCTGCACTGAAGGTGCAAATCATATTGCCTATCGCAGTGAAGTAGAATAAATGCTTTTCTGAAGGAGAGTGAGTAACAACTACTAGGACCTAAGAATCACTTGTGAACTCTATTTCTGAAGTGTCATTTAAATGTCTATCTGAAAGGCTTCTCTTGAACAGTTGCGTGATTGCATTGTGGTAACATGGGGTGCACATGCCTTTTAGCAGTAGAAATCAGTGATCTCTAGAAATATTACTGCACATGCCAGCGGTAAGGGGGGAAACAGGCAAAAAATGAACACTGTTAAACTAAAGAAACACAAACTTCACCAGATTTGTAAATCCTACAAAGTATCCTACTTTGAGGGGTGTGTTATTGAAGGCTATTATTAAGAGCTAACTGGTGATAATGAGAAAATCACTAGTGTAACCTTTATTTCTAATGAAAATGGCCAGAAAGAGAGGTATTAGGGATACTGTCAATGCATTTTTTTTAACCAAAAGGCATGAAATGAACAGTCATGAATGGAAAGTAAACTACGGAGTTCTATGCTGTTGTATTTTGTGTGTTTATTCAGAGCAGATTTTGAGGTTGGTTACATCTCCCCAGTTTCCTCAGGGAGGAGTTGCCAGCTTCTTTGGAGCTGCCCTTTTAGAGTTTTCTCCCACTACCAAGATTTCCAAACTGTGAGTGAGAAATTTAAAAGGAAGTTTAGGTCAAGGTGTTTTCATCTATTCTTTCTGTTATCTATAGTAAGCAGTTCTTTGTCATGTTTTATTGAAGGATGGAAAGATGATTTAGAGGAAATTCTAGATCATAACATCTCAATTTGGAAAATTATTTTATATTCTAAAACTCGCCAGTACTTCTGTGCTTTGGATGCCTGCTGGTTTTGTTCTCCTCAGTCTCCTGGCTTTGATCACAGAGTTGTACAATGAGCTGGACTCTGGCATCTAGTATTAAAGCTTGTCACTTCCCCCTAAATCAGCTCTTAACTGTCATGCTGGCACAGACAATGCTGAAAAAGATAGACCTGCAGTAGTTAGATTTTTGTTTGTTTTTAAAACATTACCATTGTATCCCTGTCTTCTCTGCTTTTATTTCTATTTCAGTTGGTGATGAAACTTACTATCTGCAGTCCAAGTGTTTCATCATGGAATTCAATAAGCAGCTTTTTCTCTCCTTCCTCCTCAATAGGTTTGTCTCAAAGCTGTCCTGTCTGCATCGTTGTTGCAGATTTGCAATGATGAGTGAACTTCTGGTCCTCTGCAATAATGGGTTGGGTTTCTGTACTGTAAATCCCTTGAAGAGTTGTGTTAGATACGAGATGTACCTTTTCTAAGAAATACATTGATCAGATCTAGAGGTCCTCAAAACACTTTCAACCAGCTTTCAGGTCCACTTTTGCTCTAGCCTTGGAGCAAGTTTATAGCAGCAATTTCTTAAAAGACAGTAAAAACAAAACCTAGCATACTAATTCTCTCATCTTCTCTGCTGGCATCATAGTTTTTTAAGTTCTCTTGCATGCTATTGGGATTTAACAAGAATAGATGCAAAAATTTTTAAGCTGCAGACATGTTGATTCCTTTAAGCATAAATGTATACACAGTCTTGTTTCTCAGGCACTAGAGTTCAGGATCGGTGTCTAAGAGCTATTTTTTTTTTCCCTTTTAATATACAAAACAGTATGTAGAAAACAGTGTTCTTCAGATCCAGCAAAGTGGTGTGATCTCAGTGAAGCAGACCTCCTGCTGAGAGTTGTGTTTCGCCTCCCACACTTTCTTGAAAAATGCAGTAAATACAGGGATTTGCTGCTATAGCTGAAAGGACATTATGCATTTATAATCTCAGTAGGTTGCATTGTCTATATTGCTGTCGCTCACAAATATTTCTGTGTTGAAGTGCCCTAATAGCCAGGTTGTTCCTAGCTTCTGTTGTAGGCCGAAGTCTTCTCAGGCTGCAGGGACAATAAACAGTAGCTTTCTTTACTGATTTCTTGTAAAGTAGCAGAACAGGATATTTACTCTGTAGCCTTTTTAGAAGAGTCTGCTTTATTTCCAGCACAGTTTAAAACTGGTTGCAGGTTGGTTGTTTGGGTGGGGGCTTTGGGCATGGGGGCAGGACAGGACAGGATTCCCCCAAGAAATTCCACATGCTGCTGTAGAACCCTCTCTGCCATTCATGTTTTGCTTTTTTGTGTGTGTGTAATGGAAAGCTCTTTCCTTCTGACGTTTATTGAGCATGTAGTGCTTGTCCTTTAGGATGATAATCAGTATAACCTCTCTGACTATTTCTCAAACCAGTGCATAAATTTTCAATAGTAGAGAGACCACATCCCTGAGCAGATGGAAGAAGGAAAACAGAAGTTGGCTGGAGTGCTCCATAACTTTCCATTCGCTCATTTGTGGTATGTAGTTATCCTTACTATAGTCTGCTGAAGTCTATATCTGAAAGGCTAAGGCGACAAAAGGGATCAACTTTACAGTTTGTGATATCAAAAATTCTTCATAATGTATGACTGCACCATGCTCATTGTTCACTCTCTCCAATCAGCTGGCAGTAGAAATGCAGAGATTTATTAAAGATAAGTAAATTAAAAGCACAATACAATAATCCTTGTAATAATACTGTAAACGTTACAGTAGACCACTTTAGTTCTCAAGGTACAAATAGGGAATGTCCTGATAAATCAAGGACCTGACAAATATCATTTTTGCTCTGAATCTATTTATATGCCAGCAAAAAAAGTGTGTCTTTTGTCTTGCTGACTCCACATGCTATTGTAGTCTTTTGGTAATGTTGCTGTTGAAAATAGAGGATGATTATTTTTCATTTTGGATGTTACTACTTAAACACATTCGCATCTCCAGTACTAGAACAGGCAACTGTAAACGTTCTTTTGTAATAAATCTTAGGGCTGTGACATGACAGAGAATAGGAAAATTAGTGATGCCTATCTGATTTTTTTTCTAGTGCTAAGCTTTGTCTGTCCTAGGGAGGAAAAAGGGCCATGTGTATTGAACATGGACAATTATTTTATTTGAGTAATAGAAATAATGGTGCTTTTTATTCAATGGCTATTTAATGTATTTATAAATTGAAGGGGTAAAACTGAATTATCCTGGCTATGCAAATGGAGGAGAAAGGGGATTTGCAAGGTTTGTGATGGTCACAGTATCCTTGTTAATTGATCAGTGACCATTGTTTATAAGAAAAACACCTTTGTAGATAGCGACATTTCCAATTAATACTAATTTCAGGAATTTTGAATTAATACTTTTAGATGATATACATTGAATATATTGATAACTTTATGCTTATTTTTCTCTTTTCCAGCTTCTTGTATAGAATATTCATTAGGTGATTTGTTATTTCAAGAGCTGTCATTCCCCATCCTTTCTCCACTATGCTGTTAAAGTAGGAAAAGCAGTTCTCGCTCTTTGTTTAAATTTCTTTTGTTTTTTACCTTTATTCTCTGCTACCTCTGTAGTGTCATCCTCCTGGGTCCTGCGTCAACATTACTCACATGTTGTGACAGGATTAGAATTGAGGATTTCAGTCAGAAGAATCTTATTTTGAAATATCCTAAGGTTGAAAGTGAAAAAATTAAGAACAATGTGAAGCTTGCTTAAGCTTGCTCTAAGAGGCAGAAGAGGACATTTGGAGAGAGAATAAATGTTTGAAGTTTTCAGAAGCTGAATATCAGAGCATGACACATAAGAATGGGCTGGAGTCTTGTGTGTTTTATGGGGAGGACAGTGCCTGCATCCTGTTAAATGAAAAGCAAAACCCTTTGAAATTGATAAAAAAAATCACTTATGCAGTTAGCAGGCACATGATATCAGACAAATTATTAGTACACTGAAAAGCATTTTGTGTTTTTTTAAGAGGAGAAGGTTAATAGTTAGTAGAGTTTATAAAGGTGTCCTGGGGTATATATTAGTTTCCTCCTGATTGCTGGAAGCTAAACCTCCCTTTGGTAGAGTCACCTTTTTTCAGTACTGAATAAGGCAAGGCTCTGATATGATGCGGCATGGTGGATTCTGTGTTTCTGTGGTAACCGGTTATTGATAATGAACACATTAGTGCCAGAAACACTACCTTTATTTGAAGGAAATAACCATTCTCTTTTGCTTTCTTGTGATGAGTACATAATATCAATGTTAATTATGCCTTTTCAGGTATGCAGAAGATATTTCTGATCTTTCTAGAAGTAAAGCATTCCAAGTTGTAATTCTCTTTGTTGCTTGCTTTTACAGTCTGTTAGAGCAAGATTAATACTGTTTAATGGCACTGTTTTATGTAGTATACCTGTCTTAATAGTGTTCTTCAGTTAACGGTTTCATAAAGTTTTAGGGTATCTTCTGAGAAACTTTGAAGGCTGCTAGTCATTCATTGGCTCAAGAAGTTTGGAAAATTACTTGCTTGGCTGTTAAAGTAAAATTAGGCTTTGTTTTTAGGAAACAATTCAGTTTGTCTTTGAAGTGCAGTTATTAAAACACCAGCATTTTTTAAAGGTGTTTTAAAGATTTTTTCAGTCCTCTAAACTAGCAGACCTAAGACAATTTTTTAGTAGTCTTAGGATCTCTGATGAGAAACTGAACTTCTGCCCTGCTTGTACTGTGTGACAGTTACTTGTCAATTCAGAACCACAGCAGTCTGCAGAATGATTATTTTTTTTTTTAAAGATACCAGTTCCATTTTGTTTAAAATGCTCCACTGTGATGTGCGACATCTTAGTGTCTAATAACGAGCAATTTGTCAGTGAGTAGCTGGCCCCGCAGTAATGGCAGGGCAGGAAGTGGTTACCCCTTCCCTTGCCCAAGCATTGTAAGAACTTCACTTATCATCCAGAGTTCTTCAAATATCCTTGAATTTTAAAGAACATCTAGAGCTAGGAAACAGGTGTAACACAGTAAAAACAACTGCTTGGTGTTTAATGCAAATTTGGGGGATTTGTGGCTCTTTTGTAATCTAAGGCAGTGTTATCATTCATAGATAGCAGCATTTAACTCTTCCACAACAGATGGATGAAGTTTACCTTTCATCCAAACTAAACTTCACTTTGGTTTTAAATGTGACAGATTTTGCTTTAGAATGAATGAAATCATCTAGCAATCTTCCTAAAAGTTGTGAGGATAGAATTGAGTATATAATTTAAAGACTAAGAAAAAAAAAAAGGGGAATATCTCGGTGAAGTATTATATGTCTTCTGTAATGCTTTAAAACTTAAGAGTTAACCAGTTATGACTAACTTGAATGGACTGTTTTCCATTTTGTGGAGTATTTTTCCTGGTCAGTAGTAGGTACATTGTGCTCCTTAATTGGACAGTTTTTGTCATTCTTAGTCCGTCTCCTTTCCTTTTTTACACATCTGTCACACTAATGGGGGATATATTTACTAATCTGTCTCTTTGAAGGTACCTATTTGAAATGTCGATATGAGGATTATAGCTTTAGGAAGTACGTACTGTTAGATACTTATTTTGAAATAGAACATATAAATGTTACTCTTCAGAACTGTACATTTTCTTGCTGGTGTTATTAGGCAACTTATTTGAGGTTACCACCTTTTCATTAGATTTTCTGTCTTGATTGTTCACCTCTAATTTTGTATCACCAGTGTTGTTTTCAGAGCAGATACAATGAATACTGTAAATTAAATGTGCAAGTGGACTTTTTCATACTTTGTATTCTTTCTTATGCCGTCTGAAGAGCTTTTGCATTCTGATGAAACTCAGTAGTCTGATGTGATTAGTGCTTATAATAATTTTTGCAGTTAAAGGATGTTATTTTGATGTTTACGTTGCTACAGATAATGCAATCTTTGTAGTGAGTCTAGCAGTTAAGCTGCCACTGTTTCTGCAGTTATTGTTCTGGTTTTGCAACACTGGTCTTCCATGTGGTTGATCAAAGATCATTTACTTATAAATAGTGGATGGTGTGTAAAAAGTATGTCTTAAAAAAATGTGAACATTGTAGGTTATTATTGCTGTTCTTAGAAAACATCAAGAAGACTGGAATAATAATTTTAAATAGGAGTTGCTCCAATGCAGACACCAGGTTTAACATAGACTAGTACCAGAATATTCTTAAAAGGAATCCATTGAGCAGACAGAGATATTTTATCTGTTTTTCTTGGCTCTGTGTACAGTGCACACCTATTTTTCTAGATAACTTTGGAAATAGTTCTAAATAAAATTCAGGTCTTTTGAGTCTTCCGATAGGACAAAACACATTTACTGTATCTTTCTATTTGAAGTTAATAAAAATACTCAGGTAAAAGATTTTTTTTTTTTCCCCTCCTGAAGATGAAATTTGGAAAGAAATATTGCTTTTAACCTTAGAGTTTCTACTGGAGCTGGTGATAGAACTCTCACTGAATTAACAGAAATAGAATTAGACCAATGCTAAGTGCTTTTGAAAATCCCCGTAGAAGTATATTACATTTCAGTGGATCAAAATACTTATTACTTAAACATAGAGAAGGAAGGGCATTGGTATGATGTGTGTTTCATGACCTTTCAACACACTGAATTTTTTCTGCTCAGGAAAACTAGCTAATATTCTTAATAAAATTAATTCACAAAAGACTATCATAGTGCTTCAGACAGCTGTGGAGGAAGAAACCTTCTTGTTAACATGGTAATCACAGTGAAATTTTTAAAGTACATTCCATTGTTTGGCATGAGAATGGTAGCATAGTATTAATTTTTCATATACACAGAATAATAAATTATATGTGGTTTCAAATGGGGGAGCTGGGGAATAAACAGCTTTTAAGTGGACTACACTGAAGATAGGGATGATTGACGTATTTATAACACATTACAAAAGAACATTTCTTAATGGACAGTTCTGCCAAACTGATCCCTACCCCACCCTTTTACTGTACAGCTAGTGTTCCAAGGCTTTACTCAGTTTGTTGGGATAATTCTGCAAGATACAATTAGAATTTTATAATGAGTGATGTACTACCGCAGAAAACGTTATTCAAGTAAAATTGGAATGTAAAGAATACAGAACTGGTGGTGGTTATAAGAACAATTGTTTTTTCTCTTTCGGGTTCTTTTTGACTTGTTTTGATGTTGAATGTGTTCATTTTGTTTGAATGTGTGTATTACAGCATTCTGTGTAACTTCACCTGAGATTTCTGGAAATACTTCAATTAATTTCAGTCTGATGATGTCTGTGTAACAATACCTGCTTTGGAAGTTAAAATTTTAAAACGCTAAACTTTTGACCTTGGGTAGGTGTTGCCATGTATAATGCATTATATTCAGCTGGTGAAGTAAAAATTGCATTTTTCTGGGCTCTAGTTTGTGGGAAAAAATAGTGTGTATTGGGCTGCGATGCCTGACAGCTGACATTTATCAAGAGTAACATGAGCTTTACTCATTCTCACATTTTTAAGCAGCTTTCAAAGCTTTACATGTATACACATGTTCAGCATATGTCTTGCAGCTTTGAACATTTTGTTCTAAAGATGTTAACTCTCATTAAGATGAGAATCCAGACTATAAACCCATAATGATTTTAGTTCATCAAATTTAGTCACAATGCCAACATTTTGTAAACTGGCACTACAGTGTAAAACAGTAAGTGTAATGTTTAAAGGTTAAAAATACCTTTTCCCTCTTAAATGTTTTAGTGAACTTTAGACCAGACTTTCAGTACACAGGATTGTTTTGAATGCATGATACTCTTTAAGAAAGATACATTTTCTAGAAATCATGAAATTAAATACAGTAAAAATGCTATTTCTTATTGCAATAAAGTGCTAAAGCTTATATTTTTCAAAGAAAAGAGAGAAAGAAGATGCATTTTCTTTTCAGTGATGAACAAATTATCAAGTAGCCACTTGGATATCTTTGTAAACGGTTTGTATGCATTGACCAAATAGTGAAAAACTTCTATCTTCTCCTTTAAATGTTGTAAAGAATTACGTGATTGTCTTGAAATGTTCAAACCCCTGTACGTAATTATTCTTGTTTAATAATCCTCTTGAAGAGAGAATTGCCTGGAAGAAATTATTATTTTCATATTTGACAAATTTTCTGCTAGTCTGTGTAGTTTGCTGGTCTATGTTTAGAGACTCAGTTTCCTGTTGCTTCAGTAACTCAGTGTAGTGCTAAACAGATCCCACCGGTCTGGTGCCAGGTTACTTGAAACTGTAGGTGACTCCTAAAGATAAAATGGATGGGTATCATTGTGATTGTCATAATTTTAATTGCTGATCAATGGTGTAAGGCTCATTTCTTTCTCCTTACTAATGTTCTTATGAAATACTTTATGGTAGCACTACTAACATTTGTACCAAATACTTTTAGTTTGTTCCTTCTACATGGAAGGAATTTCAGATAACCTAAGAAATAATTTCCTTTCTTTAAATAGTATCCAAATTGATAAAGTCAAAAGATAAACTAAGGTCTGAAGCCAGCCTGGAATTCAGACTTTGCTGGACAAGTTTGTTAAAAATTGGAGATGAAAGATGTGATTTCTTTGCTCCAGTTTAGAAGCAGCAGGGTTTTATTCATTAGTTGCTCTCAAACACTCCTAAGAGGCAGAATGGATTCACTGTATTTTCTCTGTTGTTTTGTGTCGACCTCATCCAAAATTGTGGTCATAACTGTAGCAACCCTCAAATCCTCCCCATTTATTTGATGAATTTAAAATGTGGAATTACTTTTGTCAGACCTCTTCAAGATGTTACTACTGCGTAAACCAAGTATTAAAAATCATACAGGCAACACACAAGTCAAAGATGACAATAGAAAATATATCTCTTTCTTGAGCTTATTGGTCTTGAAATAATCCATATATTTTAACTGCTATCCTTAAAAGCTTTGCACATTCATTGAAATAAATTAGTGTGTTGATTTATGAAACTTTCAAATTTCAAAATTTTTTTAAGTGAGTGAAGGTCTTAAAAGTATGCTGCAGCATAGGTACAGTATTTGCAGTGTATTCTCTTATGGGTTGCATGATTAATCTTAAATAGCTTTTCTGTTTTCAGAAGATATATTTTCCAAGATATATGTTCATTTACTTGCAGTCAGTCTAGAAAAGGAGGAGGTGATTTGCACACAGGTAATTTTTGAATATGTTGGCCAGACTGTATTATCATTCCTTAGGTAAGGAGCTTGTATACCTATTGCACAAATGTTTGTGTTTACCTATGTGGTAAAATGTATCACTGTGACTATGCCACTGTTTTTAGACTTTTGTCATTAATAGTGGCTGAACATTTGCTCTGAGTAATTTATCTGATATTAGGGTGTTTTAAGTCCAGTTAGTTTGTTCTCAGGTAGGTGTAATGTAGAGATGGTGTTTCATTGGTATAATAATGCTAGGAAGTCTTCCCATATAATCAAGCCTGTAGTTTTGAGTTTTACAGATCCTTTGTATGCATAGTTTCTCACAATGCACTGATGGTCAATTGCTTCTCTTTGTTTGTTCTCTAAAATACATTTTTTTCCTAGGTTCATTTGATTATTTTTGTTTGTTTGTGACCTAAATGATTATAATATAGTTTTTCTTAAAGCAATTGTGACAATTAGAAGTCACAGGTAAAGTTATATTTTTAAATATTTTTCACATCAAAATACTTCTCAGTCAATATAGGAAGGAAAACACAATTGTTTTTCCTTCACATTTGTATGTCTCTGTTGCCGGCTGCAGTATTGCCAGTTGTTTTTTGTTGTTTTTTTTTTTTTTTTTAAACTCATTATATTTGCTCTTTTGCTTCAGACCCCAACTGTGACAGTGACATGACTAGCAAAGCATCTCATTTTTCATTTAAAAGGAAAAACGGATTCCATTCACCCAGCACTGTGAAAGAAAATTTGAAAATATTGACAGTCTACCTTGAAGTCAGACTGAAGAAAATGGAGAAGCAAGGAGCTTAAATCTAGAAGCCACTTTTTTTTTTTTTTTAAATAAGGAGAGAAACGTGAGTTTTAATTATACATAGTTGTAAAGGGGAAATAAAAAAAACACAAAAAACCTGAGTTGCACAGTTCAAGGTTTACTGAACTCCTTCACTCCTTTTTCATTGGCCTCTGGCTCTTAAATAGGAGAAGCTTTGACTTTTAGAAAATATTAGATGTTCAGGATGGTAGCAGCATGTTTATCCCACTAGTTTTTCTTAGGCTTGATCTATTACTAGGGAAGCTTCCTAGCAGAGCTCTGTCAACAAATGTTAGTAAAATCCCATTTCATACTGGCAAAGGAGTCACTTTACAGGTTTCCTGAGTGAAATAGGTTATATGGGTAAATATATTTTTGCTACTGCACTAAAGCAATTCAAATACTAAGAAAAAATAATCTTACAAGTTTTAACAAATGTAAAATGACAAGAAATACTAGGTCAATCTGAGGATCGTGGATGTCACACAGTAATTCTGTGCAGCTTTCTTTTTTTGCTCAAATACACTTTCTCTATTGTGCTGGTTTTGGCTGGGATAGAGTTAATTTTCTTCCCAGTAGCTGGTATGGGGCTGTGTTTTGGATTTGAGCTGGAAACAGTGTTGATAATTCGGGGATGTTTTAGTTACTGCTGAGCAGTGCTCACACAGTCAAGGCCTTTTCTGCTTCTCACATCACCCCACTTGTGAGTGGGCTGGGGGTGCACAAGAAGTTGGGAGGGGACACAGCTGGGACAGCTGACCCCACCTGACCACAGGGATATTCCATACCGTAGGATGTTCAAGCTCAGCACGTAAAGCTGGGGGAGAAGAATGGCATTTTGTCTTCCCAAGTAACCGTTAGGAGCCCTGCTGTCCTGGTGATGGCTGAACACCTGCCTACCATGGGAAGCAGTGAATGAACTCCTTGTTTTGCTTTGGTTGTGCATGGGGCTTTTGCTTTACCTATTAAACTGTCTTTATCTCAACTCAAGTGGCTTTTCTCACTCTTCTGATTCTTTCCCCCATCCCACTGGGGGAGGTGAGTGAGTGGCTGTGTGGTGGTTATTGCCAGCTGGGGTTAAACCACAACGTCTGCTCAGAAGTCATGCCGTGTTGTCTGTTTTTCTGCACACTTTGTTTGTTCACGTGCTCAGTGATATTATTCTTTAGGATAGCTTCTACCAACTTACTACGGATGGAAGTCAATCAAGGCATGAATGTCAAATTCACTGGTCCATAGCTCCTGCGAGTCCTGCTGGATTCCTTTCTGTCAGTAGGAGCTGCACCTGCTAGTCCTCTGATACAGTAGCCAATTGTAATGATAGATTGTGCAGTTTGGCCAGCAGTTCTGAAGATTCACTTTTGAAGCCCTTCTCGCATGAAGGATATCTTGGTGACTGACACACCTTGTGTGTCTGCTTGGTTTAATTTTTCCTCTCTTAATTCCTTAAAATTCATTTTGCTTCTACAACCAGTTTGCTACAAAGAAACGCTGCAAGTGGAATCTCTCCAGTATCTTCAGTGCTGAAGGCCAACATGAAGAGATTTTCAGAGTTATGGCTTTATCCTTTCTGAGTGCTCCTTTTATGCCTTTGCTACGAAGAGGTCACTGTCTCCCTAGCTGCCTTCTTGCTCTGATGTGTTGTTTAAATATCTTTTAGTATCAGTTGGAGTTTGGTGCAAGGCACTCTTCTCGTTCCTTTTTTAGTCCTGTATTTCCTGTTTACGTTCAATTTACCATGTTCTTTGGATGCTTTAGTTCTTTGAACCATGTAGACAAGCTTTCCACTTGTTAAATGCTAACATTTTCCCTGTAGTATCCCCCTTAACTTTCTTATACAACCATGTATGTACTTTTTAAAATGTTTTTCTTCTATGCATCAAAAGCTGTGTAGGTGGAGCAGCTGCTACCCCGAATTCGCTTGAGAGCCTGCATGTTTTTTGTCTCTCTCCCCGTCTCACTGTTGTCGTGATGGTACAGTCATACAGTGACAGCGTAATCACTTTTCCATCTTGAGGGCTGGGGATGTGTGGTGATGTCCTCACATATGACTAGAGATGTGTAAATTAATATTCCACACTGCTTCTAAGCTGCATATTGTATTTTAAACACAACTAACTTTATAGGAGAACAATACCATCTTTGATTTGTGTACACAAGTATTAACTGATTGATGCGCTCACTTCCTTTTCCCTTTTTTCCCCCCAGTAAGACTATTTAAGATATTTGGTTTTAATATTTTGAAATGGAGCTACAAATGATGTGAAGAAATAAATACAAATTTATAATGTACTAGAAATTTTAGAATATATTTGTCATGCAGTCTATGTCTTTGTTTAATGTAGAAGAGTGTTTTGGCAGAATTCTAAGTAGTTTTGAAAATTAAATCTTCACTTGATTCATATAGTGTAACTCAAGACCTCTAAGTTTTACATAGCTGGGAATTTGTGGTGATTGTCTTGCTTGCTCAGTCTTTTTAGTGTGCCAATGTGTGTTCCTAGTAAAAAAGTCATATTGAAAATGAAGCTTAAGATTTGAAAGTCCTTTTTGAACTTACAGAAGATGTATTCAAAGCCGATTAATTAAATTTTAAGTAGTATTCCTGTTGGTCTTATAAAGATCCCCTAAATACTGTGTCAAATTTGGAATTAAATTTAGAAAGTCATCGGTGTTTTAATCTATGAACATCTGGTGAGAATTTGGTCTTTTTTGTTGTCTGCTGTCTTTACTTCAGTATTTATCTAAGGCTCTGTTCTAGTTCCTCTGATGACCAGACAATAACGCTTTTTGAGGTCCACAGAAATGCTAGTCTTCATTTGTTCTGTGGATTTGCCCTTTTGTGTGATTGCTTTTATAAAATGTGTCTGTCATACCTAGCTGGTTCCTTTTTCTTCTCCTTGCGCGGACTTGTGTTTTCTTTTCCTGTTTCTCTGTGTTTGAGTCTGTTTTATGAGTTCTGCCTGATTCTTCTAAAAACTGAATTCAGCTAAGAAATCCAGAAAGAAATAAGACTAATTTAGTTATGGCATATGATGCTTCCTAACTGCATTTTACAGAATTATTCACATCTTCATGTTGCAAACAAGAAAGGCTTGCTAGCCTTCCTCCCCCACACCCTCCATTATAGCTGGATAAGGCGTCTATTGTCTCCATTCATATTGAGATGTCACAGATGTGTACACTCTTCTGGGTTCTTTTCTCTCTTGCAGCTCTAATGACCGCTACTCCTTTGATTCCTTTCTCAGGCAAATTGGCATAGGCTATACAAGAAGAAATTTAGGTCACAATCTTTAAATTATTCTACTTGAGTGAGAGGAAGATTTAGCTGACTGTGTATTTGTAGGTACCAGAAATTTATGTCAAAATATGGCAAAATTAGTTTCATACAACAAATACTATTTTGTTATCTCAGAGACTGTTGACTTAAAAATATCACCAAAGGAAATGCAGTTTTAGTGTGAAATACAAGCGTGCAATTGAAAGAGTTTTAAAGTTTGATTTTTTTTCTAGAGATTAAAACCAGATGTGTTTGCCTGCACTGTTTAAAAACCACTAGGAGCATTAGGAGTGACTAATTTTAAGTAAATACTTTTATTTTAATGTATTTTCATTTCAAAATGAATATAGATATGTTTGTTCTGTTTTGAGATTAGCTACCCTCAAGACCAGATTCCGTGTCTGTCAGGACAGTGAATTTAGGGTTGTAGCTCTAAGCATGGATGTAGCTTTCTTTGAAGTACCTGGAACCCCACATGCGCTATCCCTCTTGTCTCTGTACATTGAAGTGTCTTAATCAGTAGAAGACCGCTGCTACTGCCTGCTCAACTCTTGTATCTGTGCAAGTAATGTGGTCCGTGAGATGGTTGAGTTGAGCAGGCAGTAGCAGCGGTCTTCTTTTCATGAAGAATGATTTTTCTCTAAGCAAACAAATTCCTTTTTTTTACATGCTCCTCAGATGTGCTATTTGTGTGTAGAAAAAGCAAGTGTTTACAGAAACAGGAAACTATTTTGTGCTTTGCTTTACATCTCTGAACTGTCTTGGGCCAACATCCTTTTATGGGTGGCTATTTTATTTTCTAGTTAGAACTAGTGTCGTGTGTAAATTACACTAGCAGGTCACACTCTTCATCACTTCTTTAGGCTAAGTTTTGCCTGTTGTCTAGTCCTATGTTTTAAGTTAAGAGCACTCAAAAGGTAAAAAAATCCACAGATACAGCATACTTTCTAGTTGTTTTACAGGATGCTGTGATTAAATCTAAACGTTAGCTAAGTTATTTAAGCTGCTTCTCATCATTGTTTGTTGTTTTGTAATAACAGAATACTATTCCTTCCAATATTTGTGCCCTTGGAAGTGGTGTGTATTTCAACTGGCTGCAAAATCGTGACAGCAAGCCACACAATTTATGACACGCTTTTTTTAAGAGAGTAATCAATGCTTCTGTCCGGTACTAGAGGCTTGGTAGTGTGGGATGGTATGTTTTGCAGAACTGGCTTTGAGTATTTGGGAAGTGGGACAGAAATTACTGTGAGGATGTTTTGGGTGGCTTGTATCCCAGTTGATCTGCTGTGGACCCAGAGCACCCCGGCAAGGCTTATTTCTCTCTATTAATTTGTGTGTAATTCTGCTACTACTGCCAAAACCTGTCTTTGAAGCATCATAAAGACTGGAACCAAAATACTTCATTAAGCATTGTCTTGTGTTGTTTTCTTGGTATTCAGGCTATGAAAGTCTTGAGAAGTGGGAGTTTTTCCAAGGTTAATATCAGGAACAAATTCGTTAATTGTGTAATATTTTGTGTTCTTATAAGTTCAGAACAAATGATTGTTGTCTAGACACTGACATAAAAGATTCTTGAAATTGCAGCATTGGGTTGCATACTTTGAGACCTAATTTTTGTGTTCCTCATTAGAAAGGAATGTTTTGGTTTTTAGTAGTCAGAATCAAAGAGGGTGTTTCTATTGATGGCCAGGACTTACCAGTAAATTTTGAAATCGATCTGCTGTATTTAATGTTCAAGCATTTTCACTTCAAAGGTCTTTATGTTGAGTGTAAGAATTTACCTCACGTGGTCAGTTTGGGTCTTTTTTGTAGCATCCACCCAGCAAAAGGTCAGCTTTGTTAGATGATTGCGGTATCTGCCAGGAGACTAGATGAGTACGGAAACAATTACATTTTACTGTTCCCTAGTACTTCCACAAAGGCAAAATATGACAGAGCTGTGTAGAAATACAAGCATCAGAACTCTTCTTTTCAAGGATCAGTGGTTTCCAGCTGTTGATAAACTTTTGTGCGTCTTAATAATTTGTGATTTTTCAAGTGCTAGGGAATGGTAGGTGAAGTGAACAGGCTGATAGGCTAAATATACAGTGAGATGATTAACGACGGTGCTGTTTAAGGCACATGAGCATCAACTAGATCACACCTGATCTCCCAAGATGAACAGTTGCCCAAACTAGAGCGGGGGAAGCAAAACGGTGATTAGATCGTTGCAAAAGTTCTATATTGCTTACAGTTTTTAATTGAGAGGCTTGCTTTTTAATTGAGAGGCTTGCTTTTAAAATATGCAAATATAACAAGAATAGTTAATGTTTTTTCAGATGTGAAATTCTAATTAAAAACAATTTAAAGTGTTTACTTCTTCAAATAAGCAGTTTTCTTAAAAACCATTCTCCATACCTACTGAACTGATGAATACTTTGAATTAATATACAAGATTCAAAGGCTAAACTGGAAATACTGGGGGTGAACATCTATTGCTAGTAATAGCTGTGGAAAATGCAAGAGATTCATCTGTTTTGAATGCTTTTCTATTGCTTGTAGAAGTTCAAAAGCAGGCATTAAACTTGGCATCTACTTGGTAGAGATCACATGTCTGAAACTGATAGTGTGTACAGTGAATGTTTCATTCGGTCAAAACCAGTTTTTCCCTTTGTCTGAAGGCATTTTGCTGTTGTTAGAGACTTTTGATCCAAATGTGAAATGACTTCTGTCTCTAAATTTAAGCTTGCAATGGACAGGCTTTTACAAGAAAATTGTTGATATTTTGCCCAGTTTTTAACTGCTGCTCTGGAAAGCTCTGATATTGAACTGTTCTCATTCTAAACTTGTTTTATATAAAACTGCAATGTCTGTAAAACAAGTAAGATTTTGGCATGATAGTCTGATTCAGTTATAACAATGCCATAGCACTAAAGGAGTTAATGCTAATTGTAATACTATAGTTGTGTTTAAGTTGTCTCTTTAGAGATCCAGAAAGCAGTCTTTGCTTCTGTGAGACACTGCTAGGGTAGAATGGCAGAACAGAAAAACTGCATGCATATGGCATGTAAAAATGTATGTAAACCCATTCAGAGTCCCAGGAAGGAGAATGGACTTGCTGATGGTACACACAGAGATTCAGGAAAGGGAGCAGACTTGTTGATGACTTGGAGAGGGATCACGTGTATTTAGTGAAACAAATTCAGTTTAGTTGATTACATTTCCTGTTTTCACCAAGATCTTGGTAAGTACTCTCTGCTTTTGAAGTGTCAGATAGTGGATAGGTACCTCAAAGAAAATTATAGTTGTTGCTACTGAAAACTTGCAGATTGAATTCTTATTATATTGAAACTATGTTTGGGAAGTTGCTTACTCCCTTTTAAAGGAAAAAGTAATTCCTTAGTCATTGTTAAATTAAGGTAAGAGCTCTTGTATCTTTATCAGATCAGGTAGGACAACGCCTGTGTCACTGTGTTGTCTTACAAGAGCTACTGTATTCTGTAAGGAAAAAGAACCTCCATATTTATGTGTGATTTTGTTCCCATAAAATGTAGTTCTCCCAATTTTATAAGTTGTGCCATTAATCCCATCTAATGTATGCTAGTAGACATATTAGTAGACACTTTGTGATTGCATTTGAGGTGATTGTTACTTAGTTTCTGGCAATCATCCCTTTGCATTGGACTTTGTTACGGCAGTGATTAAAGTTTGTACTGAGAAGATAATCACATTATTGTAATGTGTAGTGGTCAGAATTGGAAAGAATCGAAGTCATATATTAATAAGGCATGAAACAAGCTTTTATCAGGTAAGTTAATATATCCACTTAAAACCAAAACATAGGAAGTTAGGAGTTATTAAAAAATAAATAATTCCAGCTGTGTATGGTCAAAGATGTTCTAAGGCTCCTAGTTGATGTTCTTTTCTAATTCAGAGAGATTTTGTACTTTGGACTAATCTTCAAATAATTTACGATTATGTAATTCCATTTTAACAAATTATGTGAATTAATTCAAACTTAATTCATAAGCTATATCCTGACAAACACATCCAGCCAAAAAGGTTCGATACCTTTTCACAGCTGAATTCTGAGTCTAGAATGTGACTCGCATGTCTTTGGGCCTGTGATGAGATGCAGTAACCCCTTCAGCGCAGTGCTTTGTGCAGAAGCTGACAGGTGAGAAATGTTTACAAGTGTTCCGCAATGTATGGTGAAGGCATAAGGATAAAGACCACTCTTTTTTTTTGTAACAGTGAGTTCACTGGAGCCCCCCATTTCTCTTTCGTACATTTTGTTTGTTATAACAGGGTCCTATGTCTATTGCTGTGTCTGGCAAACAGGGACGTATAGGAAAGAAATTAACAAGTAATGACATTCCAAAAATAGAGCACACGCATTATTTATCAGAGGAACAGGAGATGCACTCTGAGTGTGTTCCACCTCCGACCATCCTTTAACTGAAAGTGTCCTGTCATTTTAATATATGCAAAATGAACAAGGCTCAAGTTAATTGTCATGTCTGAAAAATATCCCAGGAGTGCGTAGTGCTTACTAAACACTGCGGGGGAACGGGTAAATGAAACCTGACAAGGCCTGAAAAATTATAGTCTCCTTAAGATGGAATGTATAATGTAAAAAGGATGTGTGCTGAGTTAAGATTATTTAATATCTTGCAACAAGGTGTGCTTCACTGGTTACTGGATTATAGATGGCACCTTTTTTTTTTAAAAAAAAAGAAAACCAAAACAGCCAACCTGACAGCCTTGATTCAGTGAAGTCCGTTATTTATTATCTAGTAAATGGCCTTTTTGGCTGAGGGGGTGGGGGGAAAAAAAAAAAAAGAATGAAGAATGATCATATGTGTATGTTTTTGAGTAGTATTTTATTAGTTATTTCACTGATAGAAGTGCTAGATTAGGATAATGATGTATCAATGCAATTAACAATATAATTTGCTGTTTGCCTCATAATGTAGTATAGCTGCTTTCATCTTAAAAAATAAGTTAAGACTTGGAACAAAATGCACCAAAACCTCTTTATTAACTCGGTGTACTTGAGTCTTATTATCTGTTTCAGTAGTTTGTTACATTGTACTTCCAGGTTCACAAAGCTGTAGTGACGGTTCTGTGGCATTTTTTTATCTGCTACCTTTTGTCCCTCCCCCAGAGGTTTAAAAATACCTTTGTTTTATGTACTATAGTTTGGAGTGTAATATATTGTATTTAATTTCTTTTTTAAACACACACATTAATCATCTCTAAAACATTTAAGAAGGATTACAGATACAGTCCTTTTTATATCTTCTTTCAAAAAATAACCATTGTATTTACCTTATCTGGCACATTTGAATATATATATTTTTTGTTTAGACCTTAAAGCAGTCTGCTTTATCTGTCTGTCATGTTGTGTTGTCTGTGCCACAGGCAACAATATGTCTTGTCACTTAGCTATCCCATCCAAGCACTAATGTAATTGTCTTTCATCTGTTTTAAAAATTGAATCGAAAACTGGACAATATGTACACTGAAATCAGGTAGCCAGGCTGTGTTGGGTGCCTAGTTTCTATATGGTGCAAGCTGAGTCTCTCTGTAGCTCATCCTGAAATTGAGGAAATCAGTTGAAGGTCACTGTGTTGAGCTCATTGAGATCAAAACATGCTAAATGATGGTTTTGGTTGAGCAGCTTTTAGACAGGAAGTAGTGTGCTCAGATGTTGAAAGTGGTGCTGGTGTGGTGAGGGCTGGTGGAGAAGCTCTTCAGAAGAATACTGGCTCTGAGACTGGCAGTTGCTTAGTGCATGACCATGCGTTGATACAGGCACTCTAATAACCTGAACTAGTGCATGTGAAGCAGAACAGAAAGCAATCTTGAAATTTATTTTTTTTTTAATTTAAAAAGTTAAGAAGTTGGCTGTTATCTTTGTATTCAGAAAAGGAAGCATGGAGGTTTAGAGTAGGGATAACAGAGTTGAATGGTCAACTTTCAATATGTAAGAGTTTGGGATTTCATTAGCAGGAAAAGACCAGGTATTATTGAAAAAGAGGGACATATTTTATTTTTTCATTTCAATGTCATAGATTATAACAATGTAATGACTTATTAGATGATATAATTTTAATACCCTCTTTTATTTACAGTGGTAGTAACGTGAGGTTTAATTTACTTTTGATATATGGCAAAATTTTACTGTGGCATATTTGATGTTAACTTTGTGGTTTACTGGGTGGGGTTTTCATGTCTACTTCAGGTTGTTTTAATTTCATCCTGATCTGTAGAACAGAATTTAGAATGTCTGCCTAGGTTGCCCTGGCAGTTGACAGTTCTCTTTGGATGATCCTCTGCAGTGTTTGGCCAGACTTAATGAGTACAAATGCTACTCTGGATGCTTTTCTAACCTTCAAGAACCTTCAGATTATTCAGAAGGTTATTTTTTGGTTTGCAGTGCTTCTTTGGGAAGTTGTATTTTATCTTGTGTTTAAACAGCTCAGATACTGACATCCATGGAATGAATATTTACTTAAGAGGAATATACGTGGAATATTCTAAAATAGTGTTAAGGTTTTTATGTGGTCTTCAACTTAATACATTTTCAGGGTTCTTCTCTTTCCCCTTGCATTTCCAGTCATACAGAATTCTTTTGATACTTGTGGGTCTTGAATCTCCCACCTTTAGGTAATGTTGTGCTGTTCATTTCTCCTGCGTGGGTCCACTTCTCAGTGAGACTTTTGTTTCTGATTCTGTTGAACTGCTTCTGTTCTTGCACAGGTGTATTCACCAATTTATCAAGCTATTGTAGACATTTGAGGGGGAAAAAAAAACTACACATCAAGCTGAACAGTGAATGTAATTCATGTTATCTTTTTGTTTCATGAATTCTGTCCAGTGGAGACATCAGAAAATAACCCTTGTTTTGGGTATAAGGCCATCCCAGTGAAGCTAGATAGCAAGCTATCACTGAGTGTAGTATAGGTCCGGTTTAGCATTTTTACAGAAACGAACAACTAAAGGATTTAATTTTCCATGATGTCCAGATGTTTCTGATGCTGCATCTTAAGATTTCTTACATTTTTCTTCCTTTTTTTTTTTTTAATGTGCTTTTATTCTGGTTTCCATGATTAGCAGAGGTTGATTTAGCATAAAATGGGGTTATAGAAGCCTTTAATTAGGAGACAATTTACTCTTGAGGCTTACTCTTACGTGACTACATTGTCAATCAACCTTCTAATTGGTAATTCCAGCTCATATAAATAAAGCTGCAATCAGTATTGTCAAAGGCATGGTTAAAACAGCAGATGAATGCATATGCAACCAGTTGATATGAAAAGCTTCAGTTTAATTTCTTAAGAAATGAGCTACTTGAATAAAACTCCCTTACCTGCCTGCTAGTGATTACCTATTAAGTAGTCTGGGTAGAAGTATCAATTTTGAAACTCTTGATTTTGGATAGGACCGTGGTATGTGCTTACATGTGAATGTCTCATAAATATTTCCCAAGAGCAATTTATTTTTCTAATTAGCTCGAACAGCCTCTGCTTTACATAGTGCTTTAAGCAGTTTTCAGTAAATCAATTCAATCACACAGCTGTTGTTTAAAACTTTTCCTAAGTTACTGTAATTCTCTATAGAGACCCAGAATCTCACTAATTAGTACACTTAATCATACCTTGTATAAAATGCATGATGATATGGATTAATCACTCCTAGAATTTCATAGGAAAACAGAGTAACAGAAACCTGAGTGTTCATAGCTCTGAAAACAGTTCGCTCCTATAATAGTTATGTCCCGAGCCATGTGTACAGGCTGGCATAGAGTGGCTGCGCACTTAATTTCTACTTGCCAGTCATAACTTTACAAAATAATTACTTGGGGCTGCAGTGGTTTGTATTAAGATTTAAAAGTTACTTAGATCAAACACATACAACAGTTTCATTATTTATTTCAAAGTAAAAAAAAATTAAAATAAAGATACTTAATTCTTATGTGAAAGGAAATCTAGCTTACTGGGTGGCATTTGTGATGTTAAGATTCAAACTTTTGAGCTGTTTAGCATATAGCAGAGATGACAGTCCGTTACTCATTTAAACTTATTTGACATTAAAATACTTCAATATTGACAGTTTACTTGTTGGTAAGATTATTAATATTAGGTGAAAAAATTGAAAGGCAAATGCTTTTTTTTTTTTTTTAATGTACAGGTTTGTTTTTTTTTTTTTTCAGGATGTGACTTAAAATGACTTCTGATTCTGAAGGTCCTGTGAAAAATATGCTGTGGTTGAATGTTTGCTAAGGACAAGTAAGTGACTGATTTAACATTTGGGCTATACATACCTGAATAGTTATTGCCTTACCATTTTTTCAAGCTACAATTTACAAACTGTGTATGTAAGTATATAAGAAGCATGTTCTTAAAAAGAAAAGGGAGAGGAGGGAAGAAAGAAAAAAAGAAAAAAAAAAAAAGAGAAAAACCTTACTTCACTACTGCCAGAAAGGAGTTTTCTAAGCTTGTTTACTTGTGGATTCCTGGCTATGTAGATGGGAACATCAGTTGTTTCTGTGGTTAATTTTATAACAAAAGAATCTTTGCGTAGTTTCAAGATTATTTTGAATCAGAAGTGTCACTGGTAAGCTATCATACTTTTTAGATAAATGTATTTGAGGGAAATACAAGGTTGAAATAACAAATTTTCACTAAGAATATGGAGCTGCTGAATGGAATGACCTCTAGTTTCATTTATATCAAATGCAATTTAAATATTTGGGGCTTCTCTTAGCATAAACCAGTTAGTTTATTACAATTTGCATATTTAAAAGCTGTGTGAATTATGTCTTGGTTTTTAGAAAGATTATATTTAATATTTTAACATTACAGGCAACTAGAAAAATTCCAGACCATATTAATGATTCATTGAAAAGGACTGGTCTAATTTAGTTCTTCAGAATTGGCTTATTCTGGGGAATGCTGAGAGTCAATTTATGCTTGTTCCCTAGGGAACTTTTCAAACAAGAAATCAGCTCAGATAGAAGAGCTTCCAAACATGCAAGATACCATGAGTAATATATTTAGTACAGGAAAAAAGTTGATGCTTTCATGGGACCAAAGAAGCGTTGAACATGTTTTTATGCAAATAATATGATTTTTAGAATAGTTTGGATATGTTTTAAATTAGTATTGTATCGTTGTACTTTGTGGGTTTTGGTTTTGTGTGTGTGTGTGGTCAACTGTTTCAGCCAAACAAATACAAAAACTAAATCTGAAGCATCTCATCTCTGTTAGGACAAAACCTTTGCCATGTCCTAGTGAATAGGTCTTTCATCAACAACTGCTGCGAACATAGGCATGAGGGAATAATGCTTGAGCTGGAGAAGGAAACCAGTGCATTAAAAGACAAACTAGCAGAAAGCGATCTAATGAATGTTGTTAGTGGCTTTCCAATTTGTGTGAGGGTGAGTAAGACCAGGGAAGAAACTATCATATCAAGCTGAAAACTTTCTGCTGACTGTGCTTTGTACTTCTCAGTGTCCTTTTGACTTGAATTCTCTCTAAGAAATGGCTTTAGGAAATTCCTGGTTTCAAACGTACTGCATTGTTGACAGTGCATCCTTTTCTTGGTAGTCTGGGACAGAATTTTAGAAGATTTTTTAAAATTTATTTAGCCTGTCATAATATTGAAACCCTGACAGGTTAAAAAATGCTAGTCCTAATGCTGATTATTTCTTTAAATTCTACATTTTTGTTTCGAAAGTTGTACATACATTGTTGCAATAGATGGATTAATAATTACTAGAACTTGTTCTACCTGTCATGGGCAAAAACCAGCACCTTTTAAACAATCCATCTGTGGTTTTCACTGAGAAATAAACAGACCTGACATGTGAAAAGTATATAGTACGTTGCAAAGGACATAGACATGCACTTTACTAATAAGGGCAAATGTTTTTTCAGTGCATTTATTGATGGGAAAAAGAGTTTTTGTTATTTTTTGTTTTCTTGATTCCCCTTTTTGTTAAGTGACAAAAATTTTGGAAAATTTAGGATTGAATCTGAAAAGATGAATCAAATGATAATGCAGAAACTAGTACTTAGTATTTGCAAGTAACCGTGAAAGTTTGTAATTTTTTCTCCAGGTATTGCTAGCTTTGGTTCCACTCCACTGGTGGGATTAGGAACACCAGTATATAGTGGTTCATTACTGCTACAACTGATGGCATTAAACAATGTCTTGCTTTGAAGACTTTGAACCATCCCTTATGTAATTTTGGTTTTTCTCAAGTTTGCTTTAAGTATAAACTATGGAGAGCTCTGGACATACTTGCTTCCATTCAACTTTAACAGTCTCTGTTTCATACAAATGTGTACCTTTCTAAATTATTTGGCAAGAACAAGCCTTGTTTTTCCAAATAACTTTTGGAAAATCGTATTGGACAGAACAGTGTGGCTTGTGTCATCTGTTTGCAATAGCTAAATGGAGTGTAGCATAAAATCCTTCTATTTTCTAAAATGTTTGATGAAAATTACAAAGTATTCCAATACACTGAAGTAACATGGGCAGTTTAATCTAGAAATTAAAATTAGTTGCTAGTGCTGATGACATCCAACTAGCAAACATTTAAATATTATTATATTACATAGGAATTATTCTTCATTAAGTACCTGGCTTTAAAATTTGGAAGTCCCAAGAAATGATCTCAAAATTATATAGTTACATTTTAAGGAAATCTAGTTGTTTATCCCTAGATAGAATTTTTATTCAGCATTTCTTCATCCTTATATGCAATCAGTGTGCTGTAGCTTCTTGCATTTTAAAAAAAGTGCATAATAATATGGTAGTGATAGCTCAGGTTCATCATACAGTCCCGCTATTAGTTATCCTTCTTGGTTTGCCATCCACTTGTTGAGCTTGTACATGCAACTTTAAAGAAAAATAGCAGAACAATGATCAGGTTTTTCTTGGAAGTAGTTGCTGTCATATCTGTATTTCTTTTATTCTGAGGAAGAATAATATTCTGCAACGGAAGATTATTATTCCTGTGTTTTGGGTAATGTATACTTATCTAAAATTTAACGTAATTTCTTGTGCTTGCCTGGTTTTATGTAGTAACGGAACTATTTATTGAGTCAAATTAAGCTAGCTTTTAGATTTATTTTAGTTATGCAAATAACGGAAAGAACTTCAGCGTGTAATTACTCTCTTTAAAAAATGCTTCACTTAGGTAGATAATAAATATTGTGCAGTATAGCTAGCAGAGGAGTCTTTCTAGCCGGCATTATAGGTTCATGAGCCAGAAATAATGCTGTTCCCTGTTAGCTCAGAAAGTAAGTTTACAAAGATGGCAATATTAAACTTCTTTGCTTTTAGTAGTCAAAATGCATCAGAGTTTTAACATTTGAAAGTTGTGTTTTGGAGCTGTCTTTTGAAATAATTATTAACTTCAGGAAAACTCCCCAAACCCCAAAGAAAGATTTCTTCTTGGAAAGCCATTTAGCCCATTAGAAATTATAGGCTCATATGCAGTGAGTAAGTATAACACCTGATACTTTTTAACTGTTGATTTTATTCATTATTAACTCACTGAATAATGTAATCTTTTGCTAATATTTCATGTGGCAGGGTAATTAGTTTGACTGTCAACAATTCGTACTGTAAATCCATCTGTATTGGGAAACAGCTTCTGTAGTTTCCTTAGCTAAGCAGTTAGAGTTGTTCTAGGCATTGCATGCCTTTCCAGCTTGTGATGATATTCTTAGGGAAAGGAAAATACGTGTGCAGAAACTCTGCAGCTTCAGGCCTGAATAAGCTACCGCAAGCTACTTGGGTGTAATAGTAGGGAAACAGCCTACACAAATTACCTGATTTTTCCTTCCTTCTCCAAGCTTCTATATTTAGGCACTGAAAGGTTTTCTTAAATAGCAAGAGAGTTGTATTCTCTGATTTGGATCGTTTCTGAGACAAAATGCAATAACTTTGTTTTTCTGTTTAATCATATTGTGATTTATCTGTCAGTACAGGTAGATGTTAAACCAGAAATGACATTTCCATTCTAAATCATGCGATGCAATCCTGTTACCTGCAAAATTACATTCTAGTGAAATGTCCGTCCTAGCTCGCATTTTCATCTAGTTAATGTATTTTAAATCTTTCCTTCTCTAAATAGAATTTACTCTTGGCTTTTGACATACTTGCTGTGCCCACACCCTTCCTGAGCTATCCTTAAGTCTTATATTTTAAGCTCTTCCTTTCTCTTTCCGCAGTGGCTCTTAACCCTGCAGCTCTGTGCTCTGCCTGTGAATGCAGTTACAGGGAGGGAGTGTGCGTGTGTCACCTACAGAATGACTCTCAGGATTCAGTCTTAGCTGGGAGGTCTGTAGGCATAAGACCTTATGAGTCATATGTTCTGTTGAGTGTCAGCTTCAGATAATCAACTGCTTTTTGCACGATCATAGCCTGTTTATATAACCTGTTTTTGAAACTGCTTGTTTGTTCGGATGAGTAGATTTTCATTCAGCTGCTTAATTGAAGAAAATATTATCCCTGCAGTTGTGCAGTGCTATACTGTCATCTAGTGGTGCAACAGTATGTTTTTCTTGAATTTCATGTAAGGTGGGCAACTGTAAATATATCTGAGAGGTTTTTGCCCTGGAGAAATATATAATTGAATAAAAGTCTTCAGGCTTGCTCTTCCATCTCTTGGTATATTGGGTTTTCTCTTATTCATCCTGGTTTTGTATCAAATGTTTAGATGTAAAACCAACTTCTCATCTGTTCTGTTCAGTCCGTAACCATGGTTTTGGAGTTAGGCATCTTTTGTAATGGTCTATTTAAAATGCAGGATTATGTTTTACTGCTGTTTGTAATTTTATTGTGATGTACAAAGTGTATTATCCTTCTTCTCCTAATGTCTATCAACTGGGATGAGAATTGGTTATGAATACAATTTTATGTTAAGCATTGTAACATTTGCTTAGCTGCAAAGAGACCTTGTGCTTTAAAGAGATGCCATTTTACTTCTGAGCTTTGTATATGTACTGCAGTAATCCAGTGTCTGCTCCTCAGTGCAGCCAGCAGTCCTCTGTCCTGTCTAGCCCTCCAAGCTTTGTACTGCTGTAAGAAGTATGTCCTTTTAAATTCTCCACCCATAGCTAACATCCTGCAATAACAATATCTGTTATTGCAAACAGCTCCCATGCTGCTTCATGCAAGTATGTTCTTGTGTGTCTTTGCCCTTTCAGTTTAGACTTTAGAAAGAACTAAAGCAGTATTATTTTTTTTGTCACAAAAAGTCAGTAAGCAAAAAACCCAATCAGTCAAGGTTAGTACATCAGAAGTGATGTACACGCTTCTCTTTTTTCTTTACATCTCTTGTCCTGGAAGCCCTTGTTTGACTAGGTGCCTTCCTAAGTGGTTGGTTTTTTCCTCAAAGCTTTAGAAAACTCTGTTCATTTTAGAAGGTTTAGCAAGAGCTATGAAGGTAAAGATTATAGTAACCTGTTGAGTTAGAGATGGTAATCGTAATCTGTTGATTTAATACCAAGCTAAGTGTGAAACTGTCATTTAAGCCCACTGATTTATTCCTAAGGATGACAGTTATTTGTGGCTGCTGTGCTTACATTACACAAAGAAAAAAGGAGTGTAAAGAAAAGGAAATATTATTCAACGTTTCTGTATTTTCAGTGTTCTGGTCACACACCCTTCATTGCCTTATTATTTCAGAAGGTTAATTCACAGTTCTTATTTTATTGCTTTTAGTTGCTGATGCATGGTCAAGATGAGTGGATTAGGAGAAAACTCCTTGGATAGCTTGACCAATGAGTCAAGGAAGCGCAAGCCATTGCCCTGTGATACTCCAGGTGCCAGGTAGGTTTATATAGACCTCTCTTTTTTGTATTATGAATTTTTTTTTTTTTCATTTTTTCATTGCAATTTAGAGTAAGTTCTAACTAATCATTTTGTTCAGTTGAAAAATTCTCTAGGCCAACTTCTGCTGTGAAGATACAAAACTTTACTATTATGTGTAGATATGCCAAAGCTGATGAACTGTAACTATGCTCTGTAATTAGACTCTTGTAGAAATCTTAATAGACTGAGCATATAAGGAATCAGTGAAGCCATTTTGCAAGGCAAAAGAGGAAAAACTTCTTGCTTCACAGAAATGTCAAAGACAGTATTTTATATCTGGTAATCAGATTTGGCAGGCCTTGTTTCATGTGGTTATGCTCAGCAGAGGATACTGCAATAGGTTGAGCACTTTTTTGACTTTTGTTTCTCCAGACTAGTTCTTTGCAACCTCATCTCAAATTTTGGCATTCCATACTGTACTTCTGCCTCTCACTCAACTCTGTCAGAGATCCTTATCTGAGGGAATCGGCTTTCTGTCCCCTCCAACCTCATTGCTTTCCACCACATGCTAAGGGTTCTGTGTTATTATGTTCTTGTTCCCACAGAGCATTAGCCTTGATTAAAATTGTCAAAATGGCAGCCATCATGTGTACTCGTCTTTCTCCCTTTTATATATGTCCCTGCTGTCCCATGCTAATTACCTTCATCATGCAGGAGATTGTGTATGAGATCCTCAGATTCTCCCACTGTATCCCACTATCTCTTTGTGAGTGTCCTCCATTCCAATTTCTCTTTCTTTTCTCCAGTGTCTGTCTGTCCATTCAGGAAGTCTGTTTTTCAGTTCCTAACCCTTCATTAGCTTTCTTTATCTTTCAAGCCCCTGCTTTATCATGTGTTTGTTTTCTCCAGTACTGGTGCATGCATACTTTCCTAACTCTTCCACTTTGTTTCTTTTCAAAGAATACTCATTCTTTTGATTCCCTCAGTGTGCCCATTCTTGCCCTTTCCCTTTCTCCTGAATCCTTTTTTTTGCTCTTGGCATACACTGTGTGTGACTCTCTGTATGTCTCTGTTGATTTAGGCTGTAGACAGTGTCTTTACTCAGCACATTATGTAGGAAAAGGAATTTCAGAGAGAGACTTTATCCAGCAACATAAGGGTGTCTAGGATCCTGATTTTCTTGGATGTTGAGATGGCATTTTTGTCCTGGTGCCTAGAAATTTCTCTGAGGTATCACCTTCTGTAGTCATCTTGTTACAAGCAAACCAAAGGGATTTCATAGAATGTTAAAATTCTATTTCATTTGTCTAACAAATTATAAACAAATCTAAAGTAACTTTTAAGGTTAAAATATACTTTCTTGTGAGTGTTACAGTTTTGTAACAGGCAGTTGCTATTTTCAGTATTTAATGATAGTGTGATCACAGGAGGATTTTTTGGATGAGTAACTTTCTTGTATCTTCTTAAGATAAATTTGTACTTAAAATTCTTAAAAAACCTCTACAAACCCCAAAACAAACAACAGTGTAGCAAAACACCAGCAACCCCCCGCAACCACACCACCCCCCTTCAGATTTATGTTTGCTGGAAGAATAACTACTACCTAGGTTTAATAGGTTGGTGTTGCATGAAGTACCTTAAAGTTTACAAAGTGAACGCAGCTTTTGTATGTGAATGTGTATGTATGTAAGTGTATGAAATGATGTTTTTGGTTCATAGTCTGACCTGCAGCGGTGAGAAGCGTCGGCGTGAGCAGGAAAGCAAATACATTGAAGAACTGGCTGAACTGATATCTGCTAATCTGAGTGACATTGACAATTTCAATGTCAAACCAGACAAATGTGCTATTTTAAAAGAAACCGTGAGACAGATTCGGCAGATAAAAGAGCAAGGTACAGTTCTCTGCTAAGTCAAAATATGTAATTTTATTTTCTTGTGATTCCTTTTCCAAAGCAGTAGTTACTTGGGAGATTGAGTAGTGTTTTTCACAATAGCATTTAACTGAGAGTCTTCAGACTTTGACTTGAACTAAACCTTTAATACACCTTAAATAATTTTCTGTTTAAACAAGTATTTAACATCACTTTTTTTACTAGGAACTTGGGCTTTAAAACTTTGTATGTCCTTTCTTACCAGTTTCCTGAAAATACCAGGAGAGCTTGAGATAGTCCACAGAGAAACTAAAACCAGATTGTATTGTACCATCAGCTGGTACAACATACCCCATGGTTTGGGTTGGAAGGGACCTTAAAGATCATCTAGTTCCGATCCCCCTGCCAACCTCCCACTAGCCCAGGTTGCTCAAAGCCTCATCCAGCCTGGCCTTGAACCCCTCCAGGGATGGGGCATCCACAGCTTCTCTGGGCAACCTGGGCCACTGCCTCACCACCTTCACAGTGAAAAATTTCTTCCAAATATCTCCTCTAGATCTACCTCTAGCTTAAAACCATTACCCCTTGATCTATTGCTAGACTTCCTGATCAAGAGCCCCCCATCTCTCCTGTAGCCCCCTTTCAGCATTGGAAGCTGCTCTAAGGTCTCCCCAGAGCCTTCTCTTCTCCAGACTGAACAACCCCAACTCTCTCAGCCTGTCCTCACAGGGAGGTGCTCCAGCCCTCTCACCATCTTCATGGCCTCCTCTGGACCCACTCCAACAGTCCACGTGATGCTTATTTCGAGGGCCCCAGAGCTGGATGCAGAACTGCAGGCCCGGGGGGGGATCTCACCAGAGTAGAGGGGGATAATCACCTACTTCGACCATTGGTCATGCTTCCTTTTATGCAGCCCAGGAAACGGTTGGCTTTCTGATAGGTATGTAATATATACTAAAATATGTATAATGAGTGTGTTTAATGGCCATTGAAAGATTGAGCAGCGATTCATCAGACAGAGGATCCCAAAAGCAGCAGAATAAATATTGTTCACAATCCAAGTTGATCCAACTTTAACTGTCAAGTCAATTTATGCAAGCAAAGGGTTTGCCATTATGTAGCCATGACATTTTTTTTCTGGTCTTAAGCTGCTAATAGTACATGAGACTTTCTTTCTTATTCATGCTTTTTTTTTGCCTTCATTCACACACTTCCTAGTATCTGGCTTGTAAAATTAAAATGTGGTCTTTCTGTGAAATGTTGCTCTACTGAAATGTATCTTTTGGATTTCAGGAAAAGCGGTTTCTAATGATGATGATGTTCAGAAAGCTGATGTATCTTCTACAGGTCAAGGAGTTATTGATAAGGATTCATTGGGACCTCTTTTATTACAGGCAAGTACAAATTAGGCCCTAGTAAATCCCTATGGAAACAAATACTTAAGGCAGGTGAAAATATTACAACAAAGCCTGCAATCCTACAGTAATAAATAGTATGCAAGAACTATACAGAACTATGTTTGAAAGGGGCAGGAATAAAATCTATCATGTTTCCTTAGTTTTGCTGAAAGTCTGTGTAGAAGGAAAGAGAAGACTAGCATTTGGCTTTTTCTCATATTCTTGTGCTTTACTTTCTCTGGCAGTCATTAGCAAATTACTACTAAAGCAGTGCTTAGTAGTATGAAGAATATTTTGCTTTTTTTTGGGGATAGGCATTAAAATCAGTGGATCAGGTTTTGCAGACTAGAGGTTTGTGATACGTGTTGGGGTTTGTGCTTTTAAATTGTGAAGCATTTTAAACAAATGTTGTGATCAAGTAAAATAAGCTAAGAATAACTGTAAAAGAAGGTACACAGCAGATACCTTTTCCTTATGCCTAGAAAACCAATCACATATTTACAAGTACATTAAAAAATACTTTTGAATCTTGGCTATTTTACATAGATATTGAATTTTTCTTTCAGTTAAGAAAATACAGTATTTTAAGATATGAATAGACCCTCTTATCTTGTCACTCACTGGTGGAAATGTCTTCATGCTCATGTTTTACTACTTGTTTCTGCTGAATTTCTTCTTATTTGAATTATCCAGCTATTGAAATAATGTCATAAATTCATTATCTTGTGTTCAAATAAAGCAAGAATGAAACAAGAAGGCTGGTTATCACTGTGAAAGAGGTCAATGGAATAACAAATGAACAGATTAATTTTTAATATTTAAATAATTCCTTACCAGACACAATTTTCCTTCAGAGAAAGATGTAAAACTTTAGCTCTACCCTTGAAAAGAAACGCATGTGTTCTGTCTTGACATTTATCACCCACATAGTTTTTAAACTAGATTATGTTCAGAATTAGGCAGTACGTCTTACATCATATGTTGCCGTGCTATTATTTAGGCATTGGACGGTTTCCTGTTCGTTGTAAATCGAGATGGGAACATAGTATTTGTGTCAGAAAATGTCACACAGTATCTGCAATATAAACAAGAAGATTTGGTTAATACAAGTGTCTACGGTATCTTGCATGAAGAGGACCGGAAGGACTTTCTTAAAAACTTACCTAAATCTTCAGGTAATAAAAGCTGACTTATACTAACTACACTGTTACTACGCTATTTGAATACCACCAAAGAAGAAAAAACCCAACTTGTAATTAACTTTCAAAACTAATTACTTATACAAAGAATATTTGATTATAGAAGTATGTTAGTCTTGAAAAATATTACTGTGTTCTTACTAAAGCACACCACCAGAAATAAATGGGCTGGAAATTCACACTGTATTTTAGCCTTTGCAATTTGTTTACCTGTAACTTAGAACAAGGATACTGAAGGAACACATTGCTTAAAGCCACAAGACTAGCTGAGAGAACTGCTTGTTTTTTAAATGTGAATGACTTTTCAGCTCTCATTCAAGTGACTGAAAGCATCATGTAAAGGAAAAATTTTTTTACTTGGTTCTCAATGTTGCTATTCCCAAGGCATAGAACTGATGGTATATTGAAAAAGAATCTTAAAATATTCTTTAGTCTCTCTAATCTAGGAACAAGGTATCTAAATTAAGAAAAATCAGTTATGAATTGATTTTATACTGTGTTCTTTTAAGTTAATGGAGTTGCTTGGACCAATGAAACACCTAGACAGAAGAGTCATACGTTCAATTGCCGGATGATGGTGAAAACCTCTCATGATCTTTTGGAAGATGTAGGCAGTCACCAGGATACACGTCAAAGATATGAAACAATGCAGTGCTTTGCTTTATCTCAGCCAAGAGCTATGATGGAAGAGGGGGAAGGTAGGAAATTTTGTGGAATTACTATGCACAGAAGAAATCTCTAAGTAAAGCTTTTTGGTATTCGGTATGTGTTATGAAACCTGTAGATTCTGCAATCCATTTTTAAGTAGAAACAGAATACAAAAACTTAAATTCTTATTGTTTATAGTTCCATTTTAACAGTGAAGGATGTTTCAGCTATTTTAGTAGATGCTTTAAGAGAATAAAACAGGAGATAAATTAAGAAGAAACTTTCTTTTTTAAAAACAGATTTGCAGTCCTGTATGATATGTGTGGCACGTCGTATCACAACTGCAGAAAGGGTATTTCCGACAAATCCAGAGAGCTTTATTACAAGACATGATCTTTCAGGTGAGAAATGTACCCAAGATGAAGGTATGAAGGTATCTTTTTTTGTCCCTGTGCTCTTGTTTTAAATACGTATGTAAATATATCATCTATCTGTAGTGACTAGCAGAATTCCAACTGGTTTTTGCAATGTACCTCTGTTGGTAGTGGGGTATAATAAAAACTGTGGGATGCATTTTCTGTCTCTGTGCTATAGTATGCTATTGTTTGGCAGCTTGGTATAAAGTATTGCTTGTGTTTAAATTTGGCAGCATTTCAAATGGTTGTCATTGTGCTTTCCTTTCCACATAAGAAATATTTTAAATCATAACCGAAGCTAATTAAAGTTCTTTAGAAAGCTTCTATTTTTCTACAGTATGTGATGGGGCTTTTTCAGATGCTAGCTAGCGTTCATGATGTTAATTTGTGGATGTAGTTGGTCGGTATGTTAGAAAATTTTACTGTGTTTGGATCCTACATGTGTGCCTGTACCCAGAGACTAAAGTTACTGTTTTCTAAAGCTCTGGCATTAACCTGTGGATGCTTAACTTCCTCTTATTCAGTTATCTGAATCCCTTTGAATATTGATGTTTTAACAGGCAGCATTGTATTCTCACATGGCAGATAATTCATAAATGTAACTTCTGCATATTCAAAATTTGGTGTTAGACTGATGAACAATTAAAATGGTGATATTGGAGCCTTCTGAAATGTACCATATTTATACGAAAGGATTGGCATAGTCATAAAGAGTTTAACTTGTGTATGTTCTTTCTTGTTACAGGCAAACTTGTCAACATTGATACCAACTCATTACGGTCTTCCATGAGACCTGGTTTTGAAGATACAATTCGTCGGTGTATTCAGAGGTTCTTATGCCATAATGATGGACAGTCGTGGTCAAACAAACGCCACTATCATGAAGGTAAAAAACTGTTTGCAGTCTTGGCTGTACGGCTTCTTGTAGTGGTTGCCTTTTTTCTGAGAAAAAAAAATGCTAAATTTTGCCTGTGTTAATTTTTTTTCCTATTTTTTGTTAGTATTAATTGTTCTGACTCATTTACAAGCTGAAGGAGGATGATCTTTTGAGAAAGAGGAATTCTGAGGGAAGTTAGTTGGTTTTTCTAATGTGTCTCTTTTAACAATTTCCATGGAAAATATCAGATACATGATCTGAGAGCCTGAAGTAATCTATTTTCCACAGATGGATATAGCAACGACAGTGACAGCTATATTTCTGTGTTAACATATAATCCTTGATTCCCATGAGCTTGTTACCATTGCTTAACATTAATTTGACTTTCTTTTTATTTTAATTCATCCTTTCTTTTGTTAAAGGATAGCTCACTAGAAGTGGTAACAGTTGTGTTGATGCCTTTTTGTTATTCAAGATACAAGGGTTCAAAATATTTTCAGTGTCCCAGTGTCATGTATTTTGTAATGCTAATTTGATAGATAAAGTGAAGTACAGCCACTGTCTTCAATAAGAAAGATGACATTTTCTAAGTTTTGTAAACTCTAGTCTTTTTGAAGGATTCACAAAGTAATTCAAGTAGACGGGATATTAAATAAAGAGAAACTCATACTGGCAGAAAAAGGAGTTGCCATTCCATTGGAAGTTCTTCAACTTAACTGATTAAATAAATCTTAAATTAACAGGAAATTTAGAGCTCAGATTAAAAGCAGTGGTTTCCATGATTTTTAATAAACTTCTAAACTTAAAAATACTTCATCTTGGAAGGCCTCCAGGTTTCATTTGTATTGCATATTAATTACCTGTATATTTTAGTGCAATTACCATTTAAGTGTTGATTAGTCAGTCTCCCCAAGGAGAAGCCAGGGAAACCTACTCACCTAGCCCTGGAAATCTGTTAACAAATGTAGAACTTTGGCAGCTGTGCATGGTGAGGAAAAAGTACTGCAACATCAAAATAATCTTGTTTGCTTTTATCTTCCCTCTACAAATACAGGAGAACATGTGGAATGCTTCCTTTTTCTGAATATCTCTTTTGGGTGTGTCCTTTTTTCTTCTTTTTTTTTTTTTTTTTTTCTTTTTATCTTCAGCAAATGAAGAGTATTGCGTTAAAAACCGGTAGAGTTTGTATTAATATTTATTGGGTTTTTAAATATGAACTATATTTGTGTATTTCCTTTACAGCTTATACACAAGGCCATGCTGAAACACCACTGTATCGGTTTTCTTTAGCGGATGGTACTATAGTGACAGCGCAAACAAAGAGTAAACTATTTCGAAATCCTGTAACTAATGACCGCCATGGATTTGTCTCTACCCACTTCCTTCACAGGTGAAATCAGTGGTATCTGTTTGTCATTTAAGTGTCGTAGCTTTTAAAAATATATCTGACCCTGAAGATACCTGAAAAAAATAGTATAGCGAGTATTTTATCTGAGTAAAACTGACCGACAGGGAATAGCTTGGGAAGCAGAGCTGCATAGCACACAACTAAGTGTGTCAAGCTAGCACCGGGACTCCTAGCTTAACTATGTGGCAGAAAGACAGTCACAGTCAAAAGGGAGTTTTTTCCTCTGTACTTGCGTGAAGCCTGTATTATGTATTCATTATTCTTTTGGGTTAATGTTTATAATGATGAAACACTGAAAAGAGAAATGCTCAGTTACATGCTTTATCTTACTCTTCTTAATTACAGACCAATTAAAAAGACAACAAAACCCCCTCAGATGTATCACCGATGACTCAAAGTTAAATGTACCTCAAATAGCACTTCCCGTGACCTGTTCTTTTTGATTGCAAGAGTAATTGAAATACCACTCTGGGGGGAATCTGCTTCTGGCATTAAAGTGCCTCCAGATGCTGAAAAATTAGAAGCTGAAATTGTTCAGGGCATCATTAGTGTGCACAGTAAAATGGTGTCGTGCATTGACTCAGGAAGGGAGTAAAAGAAGGAAGATGTTTAAACTGATAAATCTGACTAATGACTGTTGATGAAAGCCTTTTGAAGGTGTGGAACTGTATGTACTTATAACTGAAATCATCTAAAGGACTAAGCACTTCTGTAATGGAGTAGAGTGGCATGGCTTAGTTCTGCTTTTGTGGAAGCTTGAAATATCACTGCTTTTCTTGAAAAAAAATTGTAAAATTGTTTAATAATGATATTCTGTCTTTGTAGCACTTAATTCCAAATCAGATTTTAATTTGTTTTATTGGGATTTCTGGGGATGTTGAATTTACAGAGAACAAAATGGATATCGGCCAAATCCTAATTCGGTTGGGCAAAACATCAGAACACCTGTGGCTGGAAACACAAATTCTGTTGGTGGTCTTATGAACATGTCACCTGGCCAAGGCATGCCAGTGCAGAACAGGAACTATGGTATGGGAGATCCCAACGCAGTGGGTCAGCTCAGCAGCACTCGATATGGAGGCCCTGGAAATATGGGTCCAGTGAACTCTGGACCCGGAATGCAGTCCTCTGCTTATCAGAACAACAGTTATGGGCTAAATATAAGTAGCCCACCACATGGTAGTCCTGGTTTAACTTCCAACCAACAGAATCTAATGATATCTCCTAGGAATCGAGGGAGTCCAAAAATGAGTTCACACCAGTTTTCTCCAGTTACAGGTATTTTATTTTTGCTATAAGCTCATTTATTTTTTTAAGGTACCTTTTCTCTTTTTTATCTGATTTCCATCTTTCATCCTTTTTAACAGTTCTTTATGACGTTCTGTGTGTTACTTAAATGTAGTATACCTAATGTCATGGTCAAATTTTATTTTCAAATAATTAACTCAATGTAGCAGTCGTACATAATCCAAAGGAAAAGTAGATAACAGCCGGTACTGTAGTCTAATAAGTTTTATCTCTGTTGTGTGATACAGGTATGCACTCTCCAATGGGATCTGCCAGCAACACCGGCAACAGCAGTTTCTCTAGCAGTTCTCTTAGTGCTCTTCAAGCCATTAGTGAGGGTGTTGGAACTTCCCTTTTATCGACACTTTCTTCACCGGGTCCAAAACTGGATAATTCCCCAAACATGAGCATAGCTCAGCAAAGTAAAACGAGTGCCCAGGACTCCAAAAGCCCTTCTGGTTTGTATTGTGAACAAAACCAAGTGGAAAGTTCCATCTGCCAGTCAAACAGTAGGGATCTCCTTAGTGAAAAAGACAGTAAAGAGGGAAATATGGAGGCATCTGAAAGTCAGAGAGGACCATCTGAAAGCAAAGGGCATAAAAAACTGCTTCAGCTACTCACGTGCTCCTCAGATGAAAGAGGACATTCTACAGCATCAAACTCGCCTTTAGACTCAAATTGTAAAGAATCTTCTACCAACGTTACCAGTCCTTCAGGAGTTTCTTCGTCGACATCTGGAGGGGTATCTTCCTCCTCAAACATGCATGGGTCCCTCCTGCAAGAGAAGCATAGGATTTTACATAAATTGTTGCAGAATGGTAATTCTCCTGCAGAGGTAGCCAAGATCACAGCTGAAGCTACTGGTAAAGACACGTATCTTGATGCTAGTAATACAGCCCCCTGTGGAGAGGGCACTGTCAAACAGGAACAACTGAGCCCAAAGAAGAAGGAAAAAAATGCTTTACTAAGATATCTGCTAGATAAAGATGATGTTAAGGACCCACTTTCCAAAGACTTAAAGCCTAAAGTAGAAAGTGTGGATAATAAAATGGGACAATGCAGTAGTTCTACAATTCCTACTTCTAGTCAAGAAAAAGAGATGAAAATAAAAACGGAACCAGCAGAGGAGGTACAGTATAATGTAAAATGATGGCAGTGCACTTGTTAGAGACAGCTGTTCTTAAAATTATAAAGTGTAGACAATATTTCTTTTTGTATTTAATTCCTACATCACATTTGGAACTGCTTCAAAGTAGATAATACTGATCAGTACAGCAGAGTTTGCTGAAAACATGTTGATATCTTAGAACTTGGATTTTCTAAGTCAGTAATAACTACGTAAATAGAAAATTACTGCACAGTTTTTATATTAGCTAATGGTTGACTACAAATGAAATACAACATTTTTTTTTGAGTACCACTTACAGAAAAGTCAAACTGTGTAATAGTACCTAATGTGTAGTTTCAGTACTTGCTCTTGAGATCTAATTAACATATTTAGAGAACCTTGTTTTGCGGAGATATGAATCCATTACATATACAATTCTTTTTTTGTTAAAACTGCATCTGATTTAAAGACAATTTTTTAAAAGAAGCTTAGGGCTCCAATTGACCAGCAAAATCTGTAGGTACTTTTCATGTATTGTTGTGCTTACCAGTGATCAAATTAGGCTTTTTGTTTATGACACATACATTATTTATCACTGAATGGTTCACATTCTTGATGTTGTTTACTCTCATTATTGTTTTTATCTTTGTAATTTGTGATGACTGAAATGTTCATATTCAAAGGTGCTTTTTGTTTTATTTATGTGTGCCTCTAGATTCTCCTAATTCTCAATATTAGCCAAGCAAAATACTCTAAAAAAATGTAGCTAAATGGTATCTGATGTTCTTTGGAAATTAAGAGATAGCCCATGATACTGTCAGTGAACTAAAACATTTGTCTCCCTGTTGTATCTTTCAAGATTAGCAAGGAGCTAAATAAAAGCTGAAGGATAGCCATATGATAGTAAATAACCTTGGTATTTTACTGCATCTTTTTCAGATGAGTGGAGACTTGGATAATTTGGATGCAATTCTAGGTGATCTGACTAGTTCAGAGTTTTACAATAATTCTATGTCTGCAAATGGAAATAACCTTGGAACAAAACAAGCATTATTTCAAGGAAATGCCCTACTGGGTAAGGAATTTCATCTAATATCCCCCCTTTTTTTTTTAATTAGGGTTTTCTTCTTACATGATGTAAACATAATGCATCCTCAAATTCTTAGAGAATATTTTCTTGGTCTCCTGTGCATTCAAGGACAAATGCAATGCAAAATGGCTAATTATGTACAGTATTGCTGTCTTGACAGCACCCATCTACTGTGTACAAAATGGATGACATTAACTTCAGTTCCTTATTTTATGGTTTCTTCTGGATTTGTCTAATGTAGATTTTTCACAGACAAGACATCAGGAAAATGTTTTGTGAGTCGTGAATTAAAATGGAGAATTTTTGTTCCTTACGGATGGCTAGGGAAATAATATTGGATTGGTGGCAACAGCACCAATGTTTGATTTCCCACTTATTCGATGAGAAAACATCTTGTAGTGTGCAAATTCTAATCTGTGCTCCTTCTCGATGTTGAAAGGAATGGCCTTCCTTAGTAGGAAGCTGAGAAGGAGCAAAAGATAACCTTGCTAATAGACCAGCGTCATTACAGTTGTCACTTCCTTTTATAACGTTGGTCATCTCTTCATTATATAGGGCAATAGATTGCAAGGTAACCTGAGGAGGTGAAATATGAATAATGAAAAATGTAAAACCAGGTACAAGAACACATAAGGCCACTGACACTATCGGCTGTGGAGCACAGTGATTTCTGGGTTAATGAGTCCCTGTAGTACACTGTGCTCAGGAACACACTGTGTCTGGATTCAACCTGTTCCAGATGGAACCATTTGACTTGTTTCTATCTCCATGTCAGTTATCCAAAGCTGGGCAGTCCACTCATATAAAGAGGTCTGTAATACTAGTGTGTTTCAAAATGTTTAAAAAATGATTCATTACAGAACTTAAATTAAAATGAACCTTTTTATGTCTAGGGCCAAAGGGAACTGTATGTGGCTTTTCCTATAAAAAGGTCCTAAGTGTTCTCAAAATGGGATTTGTGTAGTGAGAACATAAGCAAAATAACTATTCCTGGCTTGTTTAAGGTCAAATATATGTGACCATAAATAGATCAGACGTATTTATTTAAGGCATTAATAGTACTTTCTATTTAAATCATACAGCTGCATGCATCTTTTAATTTTTTAACAGGTATGAGGAGTCCCCAGTCTGTGCAGACTACCCACCCACCTTTCAACAGATCCATGTCATTAGACAGCCCTGTGGGTTCGAGCGCTCCAGTGAGGAATGTCAATGCGTTCTCCATGTTACAAAAGCAAAACTTGATGGGTGGAAGTCCAAGAATGATTGAAAACCAGGAAAATTTTGGAGCAAATCTGGGTTTGTTGATTGTGTACAAAATAGACCTTGTTGTAAAGGAAAAATTTTTAATGTAAAAAAATGTTGCAAGATTATGAGTTTTGGTTAGAAGGAACTGTAACTTTAAAGAACATTAATTGTACCATTAGCATATAAATACTTTTTAATTACTGTCCCTAGCTAAGAGTAAAGAATGTAACTGTTCACCATCTATGTATTATTACCAGTGTTTTATTTTTGTTTAGTAGTTAAATTATTTTTGACTATTTTGAGTTTTGAATTTAATGTATGTTTTTGATATATAGAAGCAAGAACAGGTCATGATAGCAGTCAGTCATTAATATTTTAAAATATGTTTAGATGAATATGGTTCTTTGAGAATTTAAAACACAGCATGATAAGCTTTAGATGCTTTCATTAGGAGTTCAGTGAATTGCTCTGTCATTGCCTGGTGTCCTTGTTGGCAAAACAAAACAAAATCCCATAAAAATAACTCTAGACCCAAAGTATGTAACGTATTCTAGATGAAAAATAATAATATTTTCTGCTCTTCATTATAGCAAGCGCTCCCAACAGAAATGTAGCTGTGAATCAACATCAAACAACCCCAGGAGACTGGGGTTTGCCAAACTCAAAGGTGAACAGACTGGAACCTACAAGTTCTGCTTCGATGTTGAGACCAGGACCCGAGTATGATGCTTCCCTTCCCAGACCCACAGTGGGTGGCTCTTTGTCTGGGCTGCCTGTTCGCTCCAATAGCATACCTGGTACAAGACCAATGCTACAACAGCAAATGATGCACATGAGTAAGTTCTTTACATTGTAATGTCCTGCTTAGCACAGTCTCACTAGTTTCTTAGTAAGCATTCACCATCAGAATCTTCCCAGTTTTGATACTAGCTTTCCATCCAAAGGCTTTTGGAGGTAAAGACTGTTATTGTTCCCTGACTGGGACATTTGATGACTTTGGTGTTTTTTTTTTTTTTTTTCTTCAGGTGATATCAGTATGTTTCATACACAGATAATTCATGCTAAATTCCAGGAACTAAATGCCATTACATGTGAAGATACAAGTATTCTGATTAATTTAATGAATTGCACTTTATATAAATTATTTTTTGCTGTTAACTTCTTGGAAATCAGGGGTTTTTAAAGCTTTTTCTTAAGTATTTCAAAATCCAAATTTCATATAAAACCATACTGCAAATACAGGTTCTCTTTTTAAGTATTCGTGTTTACATGGGAGGAAAATAAGCTGCATGTCTACAACATGAAGAGAGTCTTAAAGCCTGTGGTTTATTTCTGTTCTATATCTCTAACCACAGTTTAGCCTAGAGCTGAAATTGTCCTGTCTAATGTGCCAATGCCAGCATGCCCAAAAAGGGCCAAAATAGGCAGTGGCATTCCTTTTTTCCTTTTTTATTACGGAAGGCTACCAGGACTGTTACCAAAAAAAGACAGACTTGCTGTTCCAATGTGATATGTGGATATAATGCTAAATCAGGAAGAAATTTGTGCAATCCGGACTGAGTCAGAATTCCTCAGCTTTGCTTCCTAGAAACTGTTAGTGGTAGGTGATTTCCTGCAAATACTGGGAAATACTGGGATGACACAAACTCTCCCATGTAGAGCTGTATGTCTCTGAATGGGTAAGGCCATACTCCCACAGAGGAAAATGCTGTTATGAATCTGTTTCTATTGATTCTATTGGTTTTCACCCTGGTTTGGAATTTAAAATGCCAAATGTTGTTGATGTCATTATGACAATGTGTGTTTGCTAGTACACAGATTTCATTTGCCAGGGTTTTTCTTTGGATGTGAAGTTGCTCTATCTGTCAAGTTCCTATTTTAGGGGCTTAAGGATTAGGAATAGTGATTCTGCTCTAACAGGGTGGCACCTTTAGATCACTGTCATATTTAAATCTGTCTATTATATTTCTGAAATTATCTTGAGTGTGAGTTTATGTATGTATGCACTTTAGAACATGCTAGTGGAAGGCTCATGAAGCAGCTTGACAATTTGTGTGATCATCTGGAATGCTTTATGTGAACACTGGGAGAGGGGAGCAAGATGACATTTTTTGTTTTTAAAAAACACAGAAATGTTTTACCTCACAGGGCCAAATGAGATAAACCTTGGCATGGGAGGGAATCCATATGGACAGCCAGGACCATCTAACCAGCCAGGATCGTGGCCTGACAACATGCTGTCCATGGAGCAAGCATCGCGAGGTTCACAAAACAGGTAGGATTGGGGAAAGTTTTAAGATAAGTTTAAATACAAGTTTTGTTTTGTTTTGTCAGAAGAATTTAAGGCCTGGAAAAAAAAATTAATGTAGCATTTGGAGATAATAGATTGGAGTCAGAATCTATTTCCATTTCTGCTGATGATATGACACTGGGTATCTTTTAACCCAGTTCCACAAAGGCATTGCTAACAAAATCAATCGATCCTTGAGTTTGGAGGCACAAAGAAGAGAGGTGGGAAAATCTCAAATCATGTCTCTGTGGCACATGCAGAAGCCAGAAGAAAACAGAATTTACAAGTGTTCCAGCATAGGTGACAGTTGACTGTAGATTTTAGCACCTACATTTGGGACTTAAGTTCTTACTTCAGTCTCCTGCGTGATTATAGTGCTTCATCATCTCCAGGTCAATATATTATATAGAAACGATGTATATGCCTTTATAGTCCATAATGGTTGTAATGTTTTTATATTTATAGACAATTAGTTAGAAACTCTTTGGATGACCTCTTATGTCCAGCACCAAATATGGAAGGCCAGAATGATGAAAGGGCACTTTTGGATCAGCTGCACACATTGCTGAGTAATACGGATGTCACAGGTCTGGAAGAAATCGACAGAGCATTAGGAATTCCTGATCTTGTAAACCAAGTAAGTGAGCAGAGATTTTGGCCATTTATTTTCCAAAAACCTGTATTATTTTGTTAGTTGAAAAGAAAGTGAAGAGGGCCTCCTCAGTCAGTGTGTCTCCTCACTTCCTTGTCTTCATTTTCCTATATCTGCCTTTGGAAGCAGCTACATTGAGTAGTGATTTTCATTGAAGCAGCTCAGTATTGATGGAATTTCTTGTGCATTACAAAAACAGAAAATGGCATCTTCGTATCTAAGTATATTGTAACATGCCTTGGTGTGCAGGGAGCAGTTTTTGGGTGTAAATCACTATAGTTCTATAAGCAGAGAATTGTGTTGGATTTTTTTAGTAAAGCCATGGTCAGCTGAGCTTGGGTTGTGAAATATTTGACCGGCAGTGACTATATCCCAGCCAAAACCAGCACAGTAGGACGCTTCGGTCTCCTCCAGTTCCAGCTTGAACTTGCATGGCTAGCAAACAGGAAATTGTGTTAATAATGTGGGACTTGCTAAAAATCACAAAATCACCCTGTCGTACAAATAGCAGTTTAAAAGTGTGGAAGGGCTTAAATAATGATACTGGTCTGCCTGTGTAAGCACTGTGCAGCAGAAGTGATTTTACAAGAAATTATTATTATCAATATTAACTTTTATGATTTAATTTGTCTGGAGACACAACTAATAGTAATCTGTCCCTGCTATGTTCTACCCAAGAAAACATCAGTTGTTGTATGCTGTATTAGCTTTATTGTTTCTTTAGGAATTCCTACTTAAAGATTATACTCCTAGTGAAAACACTTTTGTATTTGTTGAAGGGACAAGCTTTGGAACCCAAACAAGATTCATTTCAAGGTCAGGAATCTTCAGTTATGATTGACCAGAAGCCTTCGTTATATGGTCAGCCCTATCAAGGGCAAGGGGCAGCAATGCAAGGAGGTTTTAGTAACATTCAGGGACAACAGCCATCCTTTAATTCAGTGATGAATCAGATGAGCCAACAGAGCAATTTTCCACTTCAAAGTATGCATCCTAGAGCAAATGTGATGAGACCTCGAACCAATACACCAAAGCAGCTCCGCATGCAGCTCCAGCAGAGGCTTCAGGGGCAGCAGGTAATCTTCTGCTCCTGCGTTTACACTTTCTTCTTGTTTCAAAATGGAATAAGGTGCACACTGAATTGTGTTGCTTCACGAATGTGAAAATTGACATTACAGCAGATGACTGAAAGGACGGATCTTTCATTTTGACAGTGCTTTTCTCACTGACCCGCCTGATGGCTGTAGGAGTGAAAGAACCTTTTTTTAGGACAAGTGTTTCTTCTTCATCAGCCTCCTTAGCTACAGATTGGATTGGTTCCTGCAGCACACAACATTCTTGTTACTTAAAACAGTACTCTAGTAATAGGTAGCTCTGGAAGGTCTCTTTATCCATGTTAAGATTTAGTATTTTTTCTGAATCTCCATGAATCATGAAATGGGCAGCTGCATGTCTCCTGCAAATCAAGTGTAACTTCTTTTGGACTGTGTTTTCTAACTAACCATTTGGGCTTACTGAAATAGGGGTTTGATTTGATGTAATTTTAGGTATTTTTTTAGGATGAAAGGAGAGAGAGAGTAGAAACAGCCACATAGCTCTACTACTGGTTTGAAAGCACTGCTTTAAAAATTGCTGCATGATTCCAGCATTGAATTCATCATTTGAAAATGCAGTCCTGATACCAAATGCAATGTACAAATAAAACTTGGAAAACTGAGGTGGTGCTGTGTGACATGGAATGGCAATGTTTAATCCTTAGGAAATACTGTGTTCTCCCTTGGCTGTTCTGTGATGCTAATTCAGTCTGTGTGGCTTTGGGGTTTTGTGATGGAGAGGGAAGGAGCAAAGCCTAATGGTTACACCCTTCTGCCCAAAACATTATTTGGAACAAATAGATAGTCTGCTATATATTTATTCTTAAAAAGTGCGAATTTCAAGGGAAGAAAAAAAAAAAAAAAAGCCAGTTAGTGCTGCACTGTTTGGAGGGTTTTTCTTTTTTTGTGTGTGTGGGTGCTTAACTGAAGAGTTTTGTACTTCAGGTACATCAAACAAGGCAAAAATGAACCATTGCACTTTATGGATTCAAGAGGTCTGTAAAGGATGTTTTTTTGGGGAAGTTGCCATTCCTTTGTTCAGATACTGGTATTTTCAAGCTAATAGTGCTAAAATGTCTTTTTCCAAGTTCATGAATCAGACCCGTCAAGCGCTTGAAATGAAAATGGAAAATCCAGTCAGTGGCAATACCTCAGTGATGAGACCAGTTATGCAGCCACAGGTGGGATCACAGGTAAGAAATTATTACCCCAGCCATCTGAAACAGTCATTTTGAAATAAAGAGGCATGTAAAAAGATGTGTCTAGAATCTGGACCTTCTTTCATGGTTCAACAGCATTCTCTTTTGCTTTGTGTTTTTTTTTTTTTTTTTTTTTTCCCCTGTGCAATTAAAAAAAGGTGGTTTCTTACCTCTCCTATTCATGAGATTTCATAAGGATTTGTTCATCAGTGTGCCAGGAATCTTTTCCGTGTAGGAGATGACATTATCATCTGTTTAGCACTAATAACAACTTAATGAAAACCTTTGTCTGATATTTTCATGATTTTTGTAATGGCTGTGGGGTTTCTTAACTTTCTGTTCTGACAATGGATATGCTGGGTCTCAGAGTTTGAGTGTAGGTGGTTTGATTGACATGATTTCATTTGTAAAAGTGTTTTCTATTATTATTTTTCTTTTCTTTGGGGTACAGCAGCAAGGTTTTCTCAATGCTCAAATGGTGGCTCAGCGTAACAGGGAGCTAATAAGTCACCACTTTAGACAGCAGAGGATGGCAATGATGATGCAGCAGCAACAGCAACCTCAGGCCTTCAGTCCACCACCAAATGTGACGGCCTCGGGAAGCATGGACACTGCTTTGACAGGCCCCCCAATGGCTCAAGTTCCTCCACAGCAATTCCCCTATCCACCTAATTATGGTATGAGTACTAACGTTTTCTTTTTTCTGTCTGGTGTTCTTTTCCCTTTCTTCATTTATTATTAATCCAGACTACCTGAATACCAATCATTCTGAGACATGGAAAATACTTTGTAAAAGGATGACTTTTCCCCTTCCCATCATTGCAAGAAGATAAACTAAAAGTACTAGGTGATGACAACTGTATTGTCTGTCTTTTGTCTTTTAAAGGAATAAGCCAACAACCTGATCCTGCGTTTAGCAGAGTATCAAGCCCTCCCAACCCAATGATGTCATCAAGAATTGGACCCTCCCAGAATCCTATGATGCAGCATCCTCAGGCTGCAACAATGTACCAGTCCCCTGAGATGAAGGGCTGGCCGTCAGGAAGCATGGCCAGGAGCAGGTGAACTTCTCAAGTTATAACCTGTAGCTCAGAAATTGTCTTACAGCTCCTACTTTCGACAAAATAAAAGTAGCTTGTAGTAGAAAAAGGATTTAGAAGAGGGAAAAAGAATTATATTTGTAGTGTCTGTATTGTCCTTGATCTTGCTCTGGGTTAGGAAATAGATTGATTAAATGTATCTCAGGCTTAGCTCCATTTATTCATATTGGACCTCCGCAATCTTTGTAACTGGAAGCAACATTCAGTCTTTGAATACTAAAAAAATAACTTGGGAGAAAATACAAAAGTTCAGAATAGTATTACAATGGATGGTACAGCTCTAACAGAAGCCTCCAAAAAAGGTTACAATAGGAAAGGCATATACATCTGTGCTTATCTAAAAATTCAAAATTCCTTTTGGGAGGGAAATTGAATTTTGTTTCTACATTAAACAGATATTAGTTAGAAACAAGGAAATGTAAAAGTAGTTTTTATGCTTCTGGTTCTAGTTACGCTTCTAGTTCGTATCTTTCACGTGTTGACAGCTGGTGCAGGGAAGGCAATATACCAATGTGTAAGCTTCTTGGAAGGTAATTTTTTTTTTTTCTGTCCTTTTGTGCTTCAGTTCTTTCCCCCAGCAGCAGTTCAGCCATCAGGGTAATCCAGCCACCTACAGTATGATGCACATGAACGGCAGCAGTGGCCATATTGGACAGATGAACATTAACACCATGCCTATGGCAGGGATGCCTATGGGTCCAGACCAGGTAAGTTGTACATAAAGATTGATTAAAAGATCTGTTGACTCATTTCCCATTGAGTACAATTTGCTTCAAGCCATTCCTCTGGCACAATCCTGTTCTCGGTTATCCTGTTTGTATTTACACCTGTGGACCTACCCTTGGTATGTCCCAAGAGATACCGTCTCTTTTATTATATTTCAATCAAATCCATGATGAACCCACGCTGTATGCTGTGATTAGCTGTTGACTTTGAAGTATCGTAGATAGGATCAAGGCTTAAACTGCACAAAGGATGCTTAAATACTGCTGAGCCTGGGGAAACCCCAGAGAGCAAAACAAGGAGATTGTAAAAAGCATCTGGAGCAGATGTAAAAGATCATATATAACAGCTCTCGTGAGTCAGACCAGAATCCTTGTAGCACAGTATCCTTCTTTTGGCAGAAGCTAATGATGATACTTACCCATATAATACCTTAGAGCAGCACAGCATAACTACAGACAATATAGGTGCCTTATTTACGGCAAAAATGAGCTCATAACAGTCAGTGCAAAGAAGGCTGAAATACTAAATATACTTTTGCTGTAATCTTTCCACCACATACCAACAGATGAGCAACATAATACTGAGAAACGCTAGGTTTATTCAGGTAGAAAGTACCTCATGAAATTTTGTCTAAGGGACCTAAGGAAGCAGCCAAAATAATCTGGGGACTTCTGGAGGATAAATAAGGTATTGGAGAACTTTGATATTACAAGTACGTTGTATAAAGAGGGGGAAATGAAGGTGAAATGTCAGATTTTCCAAAATCTTCTCTGTGTCATACAGAGAAGATGTCCAAATAACACATTTATGAAGTTCTGCGACAGCATTTCTTTTCTACAAATTTATCTTCAAAGTAGAGCACTAAAATGCTCTTCTGCTTAGAAATTGACTGTCAGTACTTTCCTCTTCAAAATGCAGTATGTATGTTGGCCAGTTTTTTCAACAAAGATGTTCTTTTCTCTGATGATTATTTCTTCGTTTCTTTGACAGAAATACTGCTGACACCTGGAACCATATCTTCAAACAAGAATGCGCTGTATTAATGATGCACTAGTATTATAAAGGAAAGCTACGCATTCTTCACAGCAGCTAGTACTGGCCTTACGGAAATAAGTGATTTTTCCTGTTAATCACCACGATGTCCTAAGTTACTTCATTCAGCGGGAAAAAAAAAACACAACAAAAAACATTTTAGTAGAAGCAGTCTCTGTATTACTGTATATTGTGGTGTACAAAAAAAAATCAAATTTTTTTGGCGCTCTGCCTCTAGAAATGTGAATTTGGCAATGGCGTTTTAGTAGATATGATGGGTAGACACCTGGCACACCTCATCTGTTTACTGTCGCTGTCCAAAGCCCTCCAACTACAGGCAGACAAAAGTGCCCGGAGAAGTCATGGTGGTAAGAATTTTCTGATTTCTCTAGTAACAATATCTGACAGAGAATGTAGTTCCTAGCCTTGACTCTTTTTATATGAATTCCTGAATATAAATGCTGCTTTTAGTCTCTTACCCCCAAGAGTCAGGATTTCCCACGCAAAGTAGCAGTGCAAAATGAATTTGGCACATACTAGTCCAAAATCCTGTCCATTGAAGTCAAGGGGTGAAAAGAGAGTAATAAATTTAAATTATTTAAACAGAATTGTGACTAATATTTACATATTGATGTGCAGCTGAGTGCACTTTATAAAAGACTATATAATGGATTAATGCAATATCTTTGATAAGGACTTAATATGAAGGTAGGGTGTACTCATGTTCCTTCTCAAACACAATCTCTTAAGAATTATTTGAAAAGACTGCATAATGTATGTTTTCTGTGTATGGAAATTAAAGCAATAATCTTTCATCTTTTTGAAAATAACTTCAGAAAACTCAAGGCAAGGCACTGCAGTCTGAATCAGAATTTTGCAGTCTTTTTGTGAATAAATTTTGTAAATATGATCTCTAAGATAATGTATTATATATATGACTTTTGTAGGTCACTAACTCATTTTTGCAGAGTTTGTGAAGCTAAATATTTAACAAAATTGATTTCTGTAAACTCAGTGTAGTTGAGGTCCAAATAGATATTTTTTTTTTTTAATTAAATTTAACAACTTTGAGGATGGGCGACTTTGGCCCACATCTTTCTCCTCTTTGGTCTTCAACCCTTCATTTATTTTTACATCTTTAACATATAGCTTTTTATAAAAGACCAGTTGTTCAATGCTTTCTCCACCTGTGAGCACTTTGTTACATTTCTTTTTACATAAGGCGATTTGACAAAAAGGCTCTGCATTGTAAGATGTCATGACTTACCATGACAGTCGTGTCTTTCTATAATAAGTTGTCTTTTCAGTTGAGGAATCTGGATTGTGTCTTTTTTGGTCAATTTTAATGAACTCTAAATGTTCTCCAAAAAAGTTTGGATGTTGCAAAATACTTGTTCTTATGTGACATCCAGAAATCTTTAAGGATATTAAGCCACACTAACCAAACGTTGGCACCTCATTGGATTGTTCTAATATTAATGAATGTATTTTCTAAGCAGGTTTCTCTCATATCAGTATTTAAGTCTGGTTACAAATTTCTTATTTGCTAATAGGGTCCCCCCCCCTCTATTTTGGTTCCTGGAAATGAAGATCCCTTTGTAGTTTTTCCAGGTTCAGGCAGTTACGGCGAGTCAAACCTCTAAGCGTAAGGGAGGACCCAGAACTCTTTAAGCTGTGTGGTGCTTTTGTTCTCTTGTTCACTGTGTAATGGAAAACTGACTTCTCCCAAGTGAGTAAAAAAGAAAAAATAATCTGTGTTCTTGATTGCTTCTTCTTGGTACTGTAAGCAAGAGGTGGTTTTATTGTTCAGAATATTCGGTGATCTTCCATTTTAATAGAAATAACTAGAAGTATTCTCAAGAAGTTCATCCTTAGCCTACAGCCAGTTGTGTTCCAAAGGGAAGGTAGATTCAATCGATCTACTTTATGCAACCCTGTCTCTGGAGTTAGTACTGAGTCTATAGATTAGATGATAGTATTTATTTGAAACCTTTAGTCAAATTCCTGTGTGTTTTTTAATGCAAAACTTTTAAAAGCCTAAGGAACTTTTATCTTCTTTTTTATTTCTTAGAACATATCTATTTGTTGAGTAAGTGCTGCCTACTGAAGTTGAAAGGCAACAATTCCTTGCTTTTTATATCAAATCAGAGTAGAACAATCTTTATATTTTGTAGTTGTTCATTATATTGATGGAAACTACAAACCCTGATTGCTTTCATTAGGTGAGCTCTTAGACTATTTACTACTTTATACATCGTGCCCTTTTAATTTTTTTTAAATCAGTGATTCTATTTATACATCTATGTATAACTGGTACCTGACTGATGTTATAAAGGATCATTGTTTTCTCATCTGTTTAGAATGTTGGAGCTTTCCAGTACCTACTTTTTTGCTGAATCCAAAGATTTTTTTAGTTTAAACTTGATTAAGGGGGAAAGGGGGGCATTTTTTAAAAGGCATTGATGTCATCTTTTGTGGCAGCACTGATCCTCAATGCTGCGTCTAGTCTGAAAATCTTACCTACTGCAGTAAATAAAACCGACCTTGAAAGCTGTTGACATTCAGTATCTCCACCAATTGGTTTGGTTCTGTAGAGCAGCAGATTTTTCTGAATGTTTTTAAAAAACAACCTGTGTAACATTTTTCACCAGTAAGAGAACAAATAGCTAGTACAACCACCTCTGATCACCGCTGCATAGTGAGCGTTGTTTTGCTACGTCTCTGTTACTCTTTCGATCACAGAAACCATGTTTTTATAAAATTCATGTGGAGTGGTCTTTTTCCAATCTTGGCCTAAAATACTGCTTTTAAAGTTAGAGAATCAGGACCAGTTTTCAATCAGAAGACAAAACTATTTGAATGTTGTACCAATTAGCACACATTTTATTTTAGAATTTATGTGCAGACTACCAGATGACAGAATGATACAGCAAGTATTCTGAGAGCAATATTTTAAAAAATTCTCAGGAGAAGGCATACAGTATTGAGAATTGCATTTAAGTTTAGTTTACATTAAGTATTGCTTGAAATATCTGTATCTTTATGTTGCAAACTAGAAAAATCATGGGGACTGATTTATAAAAGAGTTGGTTGTAAGGTATTCCTGCTCTTCTGATTTTTGTGTTTGGATGTTAATAATAATGTAAATAAAGGTTTCTATTTAAAATCAGAACTTGGTGACAGTGTATTGGCTGTCTGACACGTTAAGTCTGATACCTGTATCCTGGAAAGGTCAGAGAAAATCCACTGCTGTTACCATGTTCTATATTTTACCTACCTGAGGAAAGCTATGTATAGCAAATTATTTACATTTTTTTCCTTGTTGGCTGTCAAAGCTAAGGGAGTAACAACTTCGACCTTCCACCTATGAGACCCATTTAGCATCCGAAGCTGCATTGACACGGAGGGGAATTTATGTTTTCTTAACTTAAATAGCGGTCTTTAGCAGAGCTGAAAGGAGAAGAGGGGGTAGCTTTCCCCGTAACTTGGCAACAACCTACCTTGCATGAAAGAACAGCTGCTTCTTGTGTCGCATACAAGTCCCATGGCTCAGTATTTTGTGTAAAGGGACACGGTAACGTTTCAAGCTTCTGACTGATGTGTACCAGGAACAGTGACGCTGGCCATGCGGGATTTTGACAGTCACGCCCTCATCTTGTCAAAACTCATAGGCTGAACACAAAAAAAAGGTAAGTGCAATTTTTTTTAATCTAATGTAGTATTCTTTCTGCGTGCTCACTGACACCAGTAGACAGCAAGCACTTGTCTCTGGAAAGCAGCAAAAATGTGTTTCTGTTGGCAAGGTTAAATTTGGTATTTTTTTACTTATTTGTATTGATCCAAGATCTTGTCATCTAGCAGATGTTTCTCTGATAATCCATGAAAATCTGTAACAGGTTATAAACAAAATCTATGGCTAGATTCAGACCAACAATCATCATTATCTTATATCCATAATGAAAAAAAAATTGGAAAAGAGTTTGGGAAGTGTCTTTGACTTACTCATGTGTGATACAAATACAAGCTCAAGCCCTGTTCTACTGTATAGCACGTACAAATGGAAGACCCCACGGCCACTTTTTGACAAGCTTTTTTCCTCGGTTTTTAAATTCAAAGATATTTTTTGAGTATGGGCGTGTGGTACCAGAGATCTATATCCCTTGTGAAGTTATTCCACTTGAATTTCCTAATGTGCAAACCAGGGAGGGTATCAAAATAATTTCTTGATTTATTTTTCCACCGTGTTTCTAGAGGTGCAGGTTAAGTTTGTGTTTCGAAGAAAAAGCACCTCTTTGTTAAGAGGGAAGGCCACAGTTGTTCGAGTCTGTCTCATGAGCTCCCTCCTGCATGTGCCTTTGAAACAGGTAGCAGATTAACACGAAAAAAATTATAAATATAAATATCACCAGTAGTGCCTGTACTACAATGTATTTAATAACATCTTTATGAAAATACTCACTGTACACTGTGCTTCCTCAGTAAAATGATGTGTTTCCCTTTAAAAGCCTTTAGACAGTAACTGCCATTCAGAATGTTACGTTTTTGTAGAATGAACTAGAACTAGATTATTCTTTATTGGCTACAAGTATTGAACTTCTTGGAGCTGCCTTTTTAAAAAATAAATGTAAAAGTTACACTGCTAAAGAAATGCTGCCTTCTCAAAGGAATTCTTTTTGGTTTTGAACATACAATATAGTATTACCACATAGAAAAACTTCATACAAATCTGATTTCATTAAAATTTAAGATGTACATTTACTGAAATTTTCAGTACTTAAAAAAATGGATAAATTCTGAAATGTACTATGCAACATTAAGTAATATTGCGAGAAATGGTGTGTGGGTATTCCACTCTTTTTATTAACAAAATTCTTCACAACCTCAAGGAATTTATTTTCAAACAGTATATTGATCAATATTTACACAACCCCTCCAAGAATCTGGTGTCCTGTTAGTCAAGACTTTCTCTAATTTTCCTAGAGGTGTCAACAGGATGGACAAGTAGACGTGGAACTGAAATGTATCCTCAGGAAATTTGAGAAATACCGTGGTGTTGAGAATATTCAATGCTGCTCATTTCAATTCCTGAAGCTCTTAGAAGTTCTTTTCCACCATTACCTTCACCCCAGAAGCAGAAGTGTCCGTGTTTTTAAATCTTGCTTTAGAGTTATACTTGGCTTTGATTTTTTTTCTCATGACATCTGAAGATAAGAGTTGAACTGCAAAATGTTTTCAGTTTCCTTCTGCCGTCTTTGCGTACACTTTGCCCCCCGGATGGCAATCCTCTTTGGGATGTGGCTGTATTTCCTCCTCAGTCAATTCCTGGATCAGTGTTAGTGGTGTCATCTTGAAGTACAATGCCTTGTGAAGCAGGTGAGGTATAATCCAAAGCAAAAGCAGGTACAATAGTGGATTTCAGACTCGGATTTTGGACAGCATTTCCCATAATTTCACTGCATCTATTTAATTCACTTGCCAGTGCAAACATTCTATCTATTTCAGCCTCAAAGTTTATCCAGTCTTCCAGGCTAACATTGTAATTCTTTCTGAAGTCACACACGTTGTCACGTAGTCTGTACAAGGATTCAAGCTCTGGTCAGTTTATGTCCTCGCGGAGGTGCAGCGGCTGGGGGAGGTTAGCCCTCCCATCCTTCCCAGAGTTGTCCCCTTTAAAATAAAACAAACACCATTTAGTGTATAACATTCTAGTAGGAAGTAGTTAGAAAGGTATTTTTAATGGATCCATGCAGGAAAAAACAACTGAAACACTGTGGACCACCTATAAAAATGTAGCAGCTGTACCACAGAAAAGAATTAACCGTGTTTGAAACTTCATCCTGTACAAACTTGTATCTCGTTAATTCTAGCTTTGTTTTGGTTCTAAAGCCAGTCTTGGATCTCTTCTACTGGAAATAAAAATGCTACCATTAAATGAGCAAATCCTCTTGGGTGAGTGGAGGATGCTAGAGTGCACCTATTAAGGTATTTCTACGTATTTGTTTCACTGCACAATTTGAGAAGACCTTACGATTTTTAATGAGCTGAAGCCTCAGCCTTCTTTTTAAGGGGAGACAGTAACTGCCCTGGCAAAGGGAACTTTTTTTGTGTCTTGAAATTTGTATCTCACCATTGGGCTCTGTCAAGTTGCAAACTGAATATCACCTTCAAGTTTTAAAGGGCAGTTAAAGTAAGCAAAAAGCAGTCTTAGATTTTAGTATCATGTCAGAATCAAACAAAATGTACAGATCTGTCCAACTTCTGTTCTAACTTGCCTTTTTTTGCTTGTATCACATGAGACTGTGGTTGGATAAATAGCAAGAAAATAGATGATCCCCTCTCTGCTCTGAGAGGGTACAATCAGTTTGTTCTTTCTGGATTGGTGTGAAAGACCATTAGGTAGCTGCTACAACTTTAAGTTTAGACAAAAGCAACATAATGGTCTCTAATTTTCAATGGCAGTTAACCATAACTGGTTTCTTCAACTGAGATCCACCTCTGCTCAGGTTTGAAATTGCCTTGACCTTAACGCTCCTTGATGCCCAGAAAACATGTTCCAAGAGGTTCTGTACAGCAGAAGTTGTCAGAAATAAGGGCAGTATCTTATTTCTTGCATAATTTAGAGGACTTCCCACTTTGGGCATTCCAGAGAATAGATGATGATGTTAAAAAAGGTGCAGCATGCAAAGAGAGAAGTGAAGGAAAGGAAGGTAAGTAAAAGCTTTTTGTGAACTGCTCCCAACTCACAGTGACTTGGCAGATGACGGTCTCTTCACATCTGGCCACTTTCGACGCTGAAACTGCCTAATTTTCAAGCAGCAAAAGGAGAAAAAAAGTTAACCATCACCAAGATCATCACCAACCACCACCAGCGCTACAGTCTGAAAGAGGAGGAAGGCGAAGAGTTTAGCCTGAATTTTTACTACAAAGATGAGAACATGCTGTAACACTGAAACAGAAACAGCTCCAGGATTTCAGAGTAACGGGGTGGGAAAGATCTTGCAGATGCCATTCCGGCAGTGGCTGGCCACGTGGTTCCCAGTCCCACACTCCTCACTCCTTTAGCATAAAGATAGTACTTAAGAATAATAATTTAACTATTTTTTTTAAAACGTACCTGTACTGCTCGTAGCTTGCATCTTTAAGTCCTAGAAGAGGAAAAATTAACAATGTTACTAACCCTGGCCTGCACCAGGATACGGTCGGTATCAGGTAAGGCACAATTTAAGAAAAGGCTTAAGAATATTAACAGATTGATGTGTATTTCCATGCACGTTAACTGGAGCTGTTATTTTAATATTTAATACAAGTAGCTATACCTTTTGGTTTGCTATCAGCATTAAACATTAAAAAAATCACAAGCAGAATAAAAACCAGAGACCCATTTTGCTTTTGGGAATTTAAATCCATAGTAACAAGAGCACATCTTTTTGTAGCATAACGCATCCCTTCTTGATGTGCTGTTATTTCCTGACTAGCTTGCACTAATACCAGTAGGGGAAAAGTGATTGCCTTAAGCAATCCTTAAGTAAGTGTCCTTTTTGAAGTTAAATATATTTTTAAGCCAGTTTACCACAAGGCTGCGTGGACCCCGCTGTCTGTAAGTGCTTCTAAAGATCATGTGTTCAGTTGGAATGCTGAAACTCAGCTGTTAAACCGGGTGCCCAGAGAGGCTGTGCAGTCCCAAAGTCCCTTCCAGCCCCTGTTCTCCTGTGAGCTTGGTAGTGGCTACTGGGGTGTTCTTTCCCTCCTTCACCAGATTTGTTCCTTCCTCATCTCCTTCCCCTGCATCTCAGCACTGCTCCTCACTGTACTGCTCTAAGTGTCATTCTTCATTTAAGAAACATTACATGACACAAATTGATCACATACAAAAATTGGAGCACGCAGCCATCAGCCTCAGCAGGACATTGCTGATACAAATAAATACTGAAATCCTTTTGGCTGATACAAGTTTCATGATGGTAAAAGCCCTGTTGCTTTTGGGGAGTGTTTGAGTGTAACGGGAGAGGCGCTTACCCAGCTCCATGTTCCTAGTCCGTGGATTGCACTGTTTGTACCCTTTGCAGCTTCTTAGCTCCATGAGCTGGACGTGCAGTTGATTGAGAACGTCTCTGTCTAGCGTATTCACTGCATTAATTAGCTGCAAGAGAGAGGGGCTCTCGTTAGTAACTGCTGCTCTGTAGTTTCGTAACTATCACATATGGAATACGCGTGGTTTAGCTGTGACAGGAAAGCAGCCCGGTGATTTCGGCTGTATGTCACCCCCCACCAATACTGTGCTGTTTCCGTTCACCAGGAGCAAGGATCAGTGATGTAGTTCTAGAGCTGTTCTGTGATCAGGTACCTGATATGGGTCGGTATTGAGATCAAAATACTCCAAAAATCCAGTTGCAAATTCACAAAACAGGAAGTTGTGGGTCTCGTTGATTGTCCTCAGACACCAGTACGTGTTGTTGTTGGCACTGGTACAGGCACAGAAGGGGCCCACTGCAAATTGAAGCGTTACAAAGATGTAAGCGGTGTGTTGCTGCTTTTAGGCGCTGGCTATCACTTTGGGTTTACGATATTACGTTATTCATAGACAGGGACTTTCCCTCGCACTCCTGAGCTCTAAAGCAGAGGATGCCTTCCAGCACCAGCTCCTGCTCTCTGCACCCCCACCCTGCACGACACGGCTCATTTAAGCAACATCTCGGCTGGCTGCTTCCCCTGTCTTCTCTGGCTGGGAAGAGACACTGCACCTATCTGTACTGTACGCAATAGCTGGAGGGTTTTAGTTGCTGTTGCATTTTGTTTTTAACTCCCTTGTCTTTTGTGCAAGGATAATGCCACCACTGAAACAGAGAGTATTCAATATGAGGAAGAGTGTGTAGCTTTGGCTACAAACTAATTATATTGATTACTTCTAGAAACCCAGAATCCTAGCCCAGCCTGGCCACTACCCACCCACCTATTACATAATTTAAAGCATCCTTACGTGTCCAGAGGGGAGCAGTCTGCCAGTGCTGGTTGTCGTGGGTGAAGCAGGTCAGGCCAGGCATGCTGCATGTGTCGTTATTTTTTATTCTCTTCAGCAGTTTGCGCAGTTTCTTCTTTCGCCTTTGCTCTCTGAGCAGCCACAGCCTGTCCTTCTCCTGTAGGGCTTTCCTGCACACATGAAACATTAGGGTCATGCAGACTCTGTTATACTTGAACACACCTAAAAGAAAAATGAAGCCAAAGGGGCTTACAGGCATGCCTGAAGTCTGTGATGTGACATTTCCCAAATCAGGAACCTTATCTCAGAATTTACAGACATTTCAGCACGGCCTTAGTTCTTTGCCCAGGCGTCTCTGTTTATTCTTTTTAATAGAGGATAAATGAAATAGTGCTACTTTTGCTTCGTTTGTAACTTGTGTGCATGGACTGAATATCTTTGCATTTTCTCTGTCAAAGGAGCAGGCCTTCACTTACTTGAATGGATGCAGACTGGATCCCTTGTGCCTCAGTTTGCTCTTGTGTTTTGAATGGTAACTGCAAAACAAAACCAGCACTGCTGATCAACAACGGAAAGCCAGTTGCTCATACCACACATCCTACTGGATTTGGAGCAGATTTAATCCAGTGTCACGTCTCCCCTCAATGATTCATTCAGGGTATGTGAAGGGTACAGAGCAGCCTGGCTGGGCTGAGCCCGGGTGTGCCCCTCTCTTTCCTTGGCTCGTTTGTGCACAGTGACATCTGGTGCTCTAACGCTGGGTTGCAAGATGCAGCCACAGATTAAAACTGAAAACTGTAGCTGGAGTAGTTGTCATTGGCTCTTGTTTCCCTA
>NW_010138156.1:51137-60526 GCF_000699245.1 Pterocles gutturalis | reverse complement strand
AAAAATCAATAGACTTATAATTCAATTACAACATTTCTTCAACTGAATATTCACTAATTTTTCAGAATAAGATGACAGGCATATACCACTGTCTTCTGAATGGAAGCATTTAAATACCAGTTGCACTTGGTAGGGTTAGGATTTTTGTTTCACTGTTACTAGCAAGAAGTTCCAGGAGCACTTTAACAAGAACTGTCCCAGCAGTAGCTGTATCTGTCTAAAATATTCTGAGCTGTGGAGGGTGGCAGCCGACAGACACATTCTTGCTGCGTGGCTCTACTGCTTTGGCTCTGTCTCCAGAAAGTTTTACAAGATTTTGCAGAAGTTTCCTTTCTGTGTCGTTTGCAAAGTTAAAAAGACAAAAAACAGCCTTAGTCACGGGCAATGTTTTCTGACTGATAAAGTTCATTATACAACCCACACAAATCAGCAAAGACAAACTAACTTCAATAGAAGTTATTTTCTAAACAGTACATCAGAATTCATTCGTTGTCAGACTGAAATTCCCTTCAAAACAAAACAAATCTTAACTTATTAATGCTACGGGGAGGTTTAGTAATTTTAATCCTTATAGCAAATTAACAAAGATTATTAAAGAACTATCCATCTTCAGTCATTTTTTCATCATGCACAGACACTGGGTATTTAATTAATCCTAAATGCTAAATCCCGATTCAATGCAACTCTGCAAACACTTGAACGTATATATCTCAGATGATTAACTTCATTGATTGCAGCGGGATTATTCATCCTAATAATGCAACGCACAAGTGCTTCCTGTATTGGCCCTGAAAAATGTAACATTCTTTATATTTACTATAAAAATAACTTCATATTTACAGTATATATTAAATATATTGTCACTTGTTACCATCAGTTTGAAAGCAGTGGATTATAAGACAATATAACCTTTGTGGGGATTTACCATTTAGAATTACATGGATTTAATTTAAACACTTTTTGCCATGGGTTCTGTGTGTGGGCTGGCATCACCCAAGCAATCCACGTTCTCCCTGGTGTAGTGATCTGGTGCTGAAGCTGGTTGCAGAATGCACACCGGCCACACTGACTGTGCACCGCATGTCTGTAAACAAGGGTACGCTGCACCTCCAAGGATTCAGGTGTTATGCTCAAAACATTTGCATTTGAAGGATTTTCTGCTGTGCTTATTTGCCAAGCAAGAGCTTGTGTGCTCCCCCCAAGGATTCAGGTGTCAGGTGTGCTGGCTTATTTGCCAAGCAAGAGCTTGTGTGCTTCCCCCCAAGGATTCAGGTGTGCTTGAACCTCCTTGCCATGGAATTGGGGGGCATTTTGCAAATATCTGGGTCTATGAGAAACCAACTATGCAGAGACCTTAATGCACAAACACCATTTTGGTATTGCCTGCTGCACTTAAAATGCACAAATCATCTGCAGGAGGGAACAAAGAGATCTGGTGCGTTACGTCAGGGGTGGTTACAAAAACGCACCAACCGTTAAATCCCTGCTTCTCCCACCTGGCATACCTTCAGAATATTGCAGTGATTGCATCCTAGGAGATAATACATCCAGCCCTGAAGAAACTGAATGGGAAGAAATCCTCTCATCTCCCCACCCTGGTATTCCATCTGCTTTACTCTTTCTAAAACAGACTGGTGTCACGCTGCAGCATAGTGACAGTGCCCTTGTGGAAATAAAGGTTTCAGAAAAAAGCCTGCAGCTTAAAATATTAATCTCTGGTATCTAATAGCAGCATCCTCAGTCCAAGAGCAGAACTGAGGGGTAAGCCATTTTACATGTCCTGCTCCATCACCACCACCTGACACAGAGGCAAACTCCTGCCTGGCAGAACAGGGGCCTGGTACTTCTGCAGCAGTCCAACTCCCCCGAAAGCAGGACACAAGAGTATAGTAAGCAGGCACTCACTTCACAAAACAGTTTCTGGTCTCTCCCGTAAAGACATAAATCAGCTACAGTGACACACTACAAATAATCACTCCAAAGTACACACGAAATACCTTATCTTGTTACAGTCACACTCTTCAGGTCGCTTCCTCTTCAGATGACCTCTCACCTCCCTCAGGTTTTTTATTTTATTTTGCAAAGTTTCAATCTAAAAAAAGTAATGATACAGGTTAAAAAATACAGCATGATTTAGTCTTATTCTAACCTTCTCAAACCCATTCTATTGTCACCAGCTGCCTCCTTTTCACCACCTTCCATGCCTCTTGCCACTAACAAGCAGTTTCAGAGTCTCTACCTTTCCAACAGGAACCTGCAGCAGGAGCAAACCTCGCCGGTACGGTGTGCCTGCTTTGGTTACTGAACGTGAAAGGTGAATGTGGCACTGGAGGAGCGGGGGGCACTCAGCCTCAGGTACACTACCGCTCCTGGCTCCACTGTGATGGTTCTTCTCGTGCTCTACAGCACACTGGCAAAGGGAGGAAGGGTGCTCGAAGGACAATGAAGCCTGTAACTTTCAGCCTGTTATGAACCCGAAAAGGGGCTGGGGAGGGGGGGCTCTGAAGTCCCCTCTTCAGAGACCCTAAAAAAGAAAAGCAGCAAGGCTCCCTCATTGTGCATGGCAGTCTGCAGCCATGTCTGGCCATGGGGGATACGGATTAGCAGTTCATTGTGCCACCCACATGGTTTATTTGTAACCACCTGGGTTTTTTCAGTAAATGAAACTCCTGCTTTTGTTCAGCCCAGCTCACACAGGGTGGCCTGCTTCCACCCACACGGGTATCACAGGCTTCTACCTCGGTTGTTTACACAGCAGAACAAACCAAAGTAATCCAGCGTGAACAACAAAGTCAGGGCAGAACTACCCTCAGCCATCAGTGACCAGGAGCCTCGTGGAAGCACACAGCTGCTGAAGCACAGACAGGACAGAGCGTTCGAGAGAAACACACAAAGAATCCAGCCCTGCGACCCAAAATCAGGAACACAGCGGGGCAGAAGTGAGCTCTCATTTTCTTTGGCACTCCACATAGCCAATGTTTTCTGAAGAAAAAATAATTAGAAGAGTATGGTGATACTGCACTTGCCCTTTTAAAATTCTAGCAGAGCTAGTGAGGTTTTCAGTATCTATCTGCATTGAGAAGTTTTACAGGCAGATTTCACAAGGCAAATTATCTCCAGGTTTTTCATACACACAAGCCTAAGAAAAAATCAATTCATTTCCAAAGTGCAAGGGTTAAAAAGACCGAAAGCAAGTAAAATTAATAATTCTAGAAGCACTAAAACTAATGAAGCTCACTTTTTTTTGGGCTTATCTTTGACAGTTGAAGGCCTCTTTTTGAGAGGTACATTGGGGAGCATGGCCAACAAGATGTGAAAAAAGATCCAAATGAAATTTTTCCCAGGATGGGGACACTTGTCAGTCCTGCATTTATCTCATAAGGCTTCTGACATTTTTCAGCTGTCCTTTCAGTTGCCATTCTCTCCTCGACTCAGCATCTTGTCTTCACAAACTTGTAATAACTAAATTCTCTCTGAAATACCTATTCTGAAATCCGCCGGCAAGTTCAAAACATTCCAGGAACACAGATACCAGAGGCAGAGAGACGCAACCACAGTCAGCACGACCCTATGAGCCCACAGACACCACGCTAAAACCACGCTGGAAACACGTGACTGATACCATCACTGACCTCGTGGTCGATATGGAGTTTATGGTCTTTCCAAGCTTGCAGTGACCTGTACAGATCGGTGTCGCACTGGACGGTGTCGTTCTCCAGGATATAGCACCTGGACAGGAAAAAGCAAACGACGTGGATTAGAGTGGAGGCACACACACAGAGCAATGCGAACACAACTGCAGGACAGATGCGAAGCCAGACTGGAAATCACACGCAGAATTCAAAAAAACCAATGTTCATTCAAGAGAATAAGAGTGTACCATGAGCCAGGAAAGAAGTTTGGGTTTGAGCAGCCATGGAAACTTTTCAGAAGTAGAAAAATTCAAGGAGAATACTCCGACCAAAGAGAACCTGTTGACTGCTTCATTTCTGTATGTAAATTGTGCTGCACAGAGTTCTTGCTTATTCATTAGGCTGTCTACATAAATAATCTCTACTAACCAGCAAGCACTGAAAGCATTACTCAGAAACAATTTCCCAATGCATAATTAAGTGATACAGGGGTAGGGACAAGGATAAAGTACTTATTTTTAAGATGCATTACTATACCATAAAGAAAAAGAAAAAGAAAAGAAACAAAGACATTTTGCTGTTTTCTATAAAAAGGATAAATTTTTTTCAAAAGTATCTCCCTGACTTCAAAGGCAAAATACCCTCTGAAAAATTTAAGTCCTTCCTTCTAAGGCAATCCAGGTTTTAAAATTCTTTCAAAAACAAACAAGGGGAAAAAACCCAACCTTGGCAGATTTACCTGAGAAGTTTATTAGAGGTGAACAAATACCATGTAGTAATTTTTGAATACTTGTTTAAATTAAAGCTGAGTATTTTCAATACTCCTTTATTTTCTTTACACGACCTCATGCATGTTGTCCTACTGCCTCCTTTTCTGCAAGCGTTCCTGGGGTCTCCTCATGAATTCTGCACAACCTTCCTGACAGTTCCTTGTATGGACTTGGGATTCACCCAGCAAGGCAGCAAAAATCAATTTAACTTGTTCCAGAAGAAAAGCACCAACAGTGATTTATGGGCCTGAACACTGATGGGAGCTGGGGTAAGAGGGCACAATTCCCTGATGTCAATCTATTTACATTTCCTTGTCAAACGGAAACCTCAGATTTCAAGGAGCTAGTCATTAAACAATTTAATGCCTGTAATCAATAACGACTGGTGGATTTCCTAATAATTCACAAGCAAAAATGGTGACTAAACTGATTAAGTACAGTTGATGATCCATCATCAGTCCCTAGACTTGCACACTGAGGAAAGGATTTTTAGCTGTTACGAGTGCCCAGACAATTCCCTCACCTCTCCCTCCATATGTTCCATTTCCCAGTGCTCCTGGTCCATCCAGCTTCATCCATAATATCGATTTTCCCTTCCTAGCACCGGTACAGAAAGCTCCGAGAGGCTGCTTCCTCCCTTAGGACTGATCTGGTGTTTGCAATAAAAGCAACCAGCAACAGGACACCAGGTCATGCTCCAGCTGGAGCCTTTGCTCTTCAGCCAGGCCAGGGCACCCACTCCACACTGGGATTTCCACGGGCAGAGCCTCTCCTGGTTTCACACAGGTGTGCACACAACTGCTGCAAACACTTCTGCCCGTCCCCACTGGGAACATGCACTGACCGGTGACTACTGGCTCCAGAGTGGAAGACGTACAAGCACTGCTGGAGTCTGGGCTAGCTTCATGCCCCTCTGTACATGACAAAGTCAAAACTGAAAGCTGCTGTACAGAAGAGAATAAGAATTTTGGTGAAGCTAGACTGGGTATCCGGAAGGGACACGATATACTTATTACAAGTTAACACCCATGTATGTAAAGCAGCCACCTGGGCAGCGAAAGCTTTTAGAAATACCACGTGCACTCACCTGTGCGTCACTTTGATCAGGTTAGGGGCTGTGTACTCTGCAATGCCACCAGTGCCGCTGTATTCCCCCATGTCTCTATCTTCCTCCTCACGAAGACTAGCCCTCTGCATCTTGTGCCGCTTGGTGATGTTTCTTGGTAGAACAGGTTGGTAGCCATCCTCCAAACTCAAGTTATAAACGGCCCCGTCCAGCTCAACAGACACAGAGCGGACAGAGCGATTCCGGATGTAGCTGGCTTTGTATTCTGCACGGGAAAGGATTCAGAGAGGGAGAAACAGCACGTTAGGGTTTGGTCCTCTCTGTGGTTCTTGGAGAAAAACCAACAGCCCATCCTGTGACATCTGGAATTAACTGGGTGAGAAATGGTGTTTGTCGCAGCTGTCCTCAGAGGATGGATGGACACCTTCAGGTACCAGAGAGAGGCCGAGGGGAAAGAAAACACGCTTGTCCAGTCTCACTTGGAGAGCAAACAGCTCCTTCAAAGAGACTTTGTTCTTCCCCCAGAGTCACTAGATGGCAGCAAGAACTTAAAAACAAACCACGGCAGATCACACAGCAAGGTCTCTGGTCATCCTTACAGACTGGTTCTCGACTGTTTTCTGCTGCCCACCAAACGACGCTCAGGTGCTGGGATTCCTGCCACACCTCCCTGAAGTTGTCCCAATAATTCCCCATGTTCAGCCTGAGCCTCTTCTCAATTCTATGCTCATTCTTCAAAGTAAAATGCTTGATCTTTTTCGGGAGGGGTTAACATCTGAATCCTTACTTTTATCCACATCTAGTTATTTTCTTTGCAATTCTTTTCCTGATGTGCAGACCCGTCCGGGAGTTTCTACATGAAGCACCACCCTCCGGTGCTACGCACTCCCTCAGAGTCACTCACTGCACTAAGCACCATCATCTCATTCCTTGAGAAAAACCTACAACCTAAGCACCATACAGCTATCCACAAAACTCAGGTATGAGGCTTGGGGTCACTAAGACAGTACTGGAACTGGTCAAGTCTCTGGGCTCCTCTGGTCACCTCTCCTTTACACAGAGCTGGAACATGTGGCATATCTCACAGGAAGGGGACTTCTGCAAGCTGACAGGTGAAAACCCATGTGCCAGATAAGACCAATCTTTCCTGCAATCCCAAGCTCCACAGAAAAACCAACTTTCTCTATGGGATAATCTCAGCAAAGCAAGCAGGGAAAAAAGGGAACGGGAGGTAAAACAACCAAAATTTACAAAAGAAATATTCTTGTCAATTGGCATGCTTTGGCATTAATGCAGTGTGACATTTTTTACAGAAACCTTACATTAATTCCAAATGGATCACAAAAGTCTCAAAAGCCATTTTGCAGAGTGTGGGAAAAGAAATAAACATCTCCTCCCACCTGAAACTGGTCCAAGCACTATATTCTTGTCAGCACCACACACAGAAAGTGGAATACCAGCTGGATTGTCTGGCTTTGCACATTTTCCACCTGTGGTTCAAAGTTTATTGCTGATATTAAGCCAGGTGAGTCACTCCTGAAGGGAAAAAAAAAACCCAAACCCAAAAGACCGACCCTGTTTCGGGCACCCATTCAGGAAATGTTTGACTAAATGAGAAGGAAACTCCCATCTTTTCAGAAGTAGGAAGAAGTTCCAAAAAGCTCCACCCTAACAATTATATTCAAAGTCTAAACTCCCTTTTCTTTAATTGTTCCCTCATTTCATCTTGTTAAGCTCAGCCAACTAACAATTTACCTTCCTGCCCGCTCTAATATGCCAATCCAGCACGTTGGACCTCAGCAGATAGCTGCAGGGAACTGCTGCCTACACATGTCCCTGAAGAATTAGAAGCCAGGAGTTACCCTTCCCTTGCAGCCAAACTTTCCCAGCCTTACAACGAACAAATTGGTCCGGAGTGAGACAGCTCAGGAAGGACTTGTTGTATCACTTCATCGCAACGTGCTCTCCACCGTGCTGACTCAGGAGCAAACTCTGTTATTTTCAGAGGAAACAGTTAAATTTAATGGTGGTCAAAATATTTAATAAGATCAATATTCATCTGTGCTGTCCCACCTGCAAAGTGCACTGCGGGCATAAATACCAATGTCTAATTACTTATTAGTCGATCCTCCCCCAGGTTTAAGTTTTACTCTCCATTTACCTGTGTACACAACCCACAAACAAAGTAGCTCTAGGGCTGTGAAATATTTGGCCCAGAACACCCACACTCTCCATTTCCAGTTATTAAGCTTGGCTTTGGTAAGCTCTATGGGCCCCAATGACTCTCTTCCCCCGGTCTTACAGAAGCCAGCTGTCACAGACGGCACTGCTAAGAAGTTGCATCCTCAGAACTGAGTCTGGAAATGGAGTCCCGAGAACCTGAAGCCGAAGGAAGGTAACCCCACTGCAGTGCCCCACTCACCCAGCTGGATCTTCCCAGACCACTTGAGAAGCATGCTTGTCTTCCTTGGAGCCTGGAAGGGAGTATGCTGTTCTGCTCCAGATCTCCCCAGACAGCGTAGAGACTCAACCACACCTGATTTTTTTGGGTAGCATCTTAGGTTTCAACACTGTCTAGCGAAAGCACAAACTGCACTATCCAAAATTATGATTCAATTGAATAAAGCAAGGCGACGTTGTGTTACAAAACCATAAACTTCACATCTGACATAAACATGCCCAGCCTTGGGTGTATATTTAACTCTCCCCGCATCTTCATCACTCAAGCTTTATTACTTATTTTGCAGCAGCCAAATTCATGATTTAACCCTGAGATCATTGGGAAATGATAGTTCTATCAGGGATAACTGAGCAGACTGTAAACAACTGTAACTACTGTACGGCAGTTTCCCCAAAGCAGGAGCATAGCTGCTCAGCGGGAACACTGCAGAGACCGAGAACTCTTGGTCCTCCCTGTTGACAATTGCTCTACGTAGATATTTTGGATCTGATGTATTTTCCAGCGTCACAATGATGATAGAATGAGCCAGTGTGCAAGGGTTCTGCTTCTATGTGTGCCATGAGGGAAATATTCACCCCTAGGCTCATGAATTCCTGCTTGACATTTCCCAGTAATGCCTAGATATTTTCCAGAATTTTGTAGAGAAGCATTTTTTTCTATAGCACCAAAGAAAAGTTTGGCACTTGGAAGTCCAATTTTTGAAAATATCTCAAGTGCCTAGGAAGTCGTATAAACTTTTTGAGGTGTTTTTTCTTGGGCATTATGTACCTAGGGATTTCTAGAAATCTTACTTTGAATCTGTGTCCTTAGATATCTCAGAGAAAAAAAACAAACCCAAAAAACTTTCTTACATTCATTTTCTCACAACTGCCTTTAAAATTTATACTTCGAAAACATTATCTTTAAAGTAGTTGATGTTCAGGTTTGGGTTTTGGGTTTTTTTTATAACAAAGAAGGTCATTTTGCTCCAGCACTGAGACTACCTCAAAAGAAAAACAAATGACATGAAAATTTGAATAAAAATGCACAAGCCCCTTTATACACACTTCTGTTTGTTGTTTACAAATCTGTGTGGCCTCTCATCATTTCTCTACATGCAGCTTAATAACTCCTTTAATCCCATGCACTTGTTCATCACAGGAGGGGGAGATCAAATCCACAGCAAGAAAAACATAATAGACCACAACACAGCCAACGATTTTAAGAGCTCTCTATTAAACGTTCTTCCTACTGCAAAGCTTTGTTTCATCTTATAGAAATAAAAACATACTGAAGAAAATAAAGAGGCCACAGAACTACAAACATTCCTGACACCCAGACCCAGATATCCTGAATATTAATACTCACATGTTTCAGGCATGTAAAAGCTTTGCAGGTGAGCTGTGCACTTGCACATGGCCCCAGCGGCGTGTACACGGTGTGACCCTGTTTTGCAACTGAATTTACTCAATTCAGAAACA
>NW_010138156.1:40738-51106 GCF_000699245.1 Pterocles gutturalis | reverse complement strand
CTGCTGAACGCACTGGTGCACCCGACACTGGGTCTAGACCGTGCCTACATTAGAAAGTAACTATTCTATCAAAGCATTTGGTGCTCCAGCCCCTCTACCAGCAATTTAGCCTGGTCTTTTAGACCACATGTTCTCACTGCCTGTGACTTGTTTTAATCTTTCTGAAAGACCAATCCTCATACCCCGGTCAGGGTTTGCAGCACACTTGATGGACCCCAGAAGCAGGGCTTCCAATCTAGTTTTCTGCAAATGACTGTGGATTAGCATCCACCATAATTGCTCTGCAAATCCATTTCTATTGTGCATGACAGAAGGAAGTGATCAGGGTATTTCCCTCAAAAATACACTATTGCTGTGAACTGAGGCATTAATGTGGACATGACCTTCGTACGGTTTGAAACTTGTGTTTTCTATTTAGCTATTGTTCAATCTGATAAACACCATTTATTGGCATTCAAGCCGGGCTGCAGTATGACCCCATGCACTCATCAAATTCTGAGCAGCAGACCCCAAAGATACCCTCAGAACTATGCAACCCAGCACAGACTGCACTTTATCCCAAGTCTCATGAAACGGGTCACAAAAATCCAAATCCACATCATCAGTATTCAGGTCACACTCTTACCATTCACAAGCCAGTGAGCCAGCTTTCTAGGTAAGCTGTTCAGAAAACCTTTGGTGTGTCACCCTGACTTGTATTGCTTTATGCTCTTTTGCGTTCAGTGTGTGATTTATTAGCCAAGCACATGTAAAAGAATAGCCAACCCCAAAACAAAGAGTCTACGTCAATAGGTCCAAGCTAACCTCTTCCACTGTACGGCACACCCTGCATGTGGGCAGAGGGAAAAACAAAGCATCTGTGGAGCCAATTATTTTACTCAAGACACAAGTAATGGGAATGTGATTGTCAAGATCCTATTCTTACGCTGCCAAAGTTTATGTCTTACAGCTCAATGAGGCGAGTGAGCTGAAGAGCACAGTATAAACTGCCTCTTCTGAGGAGCACATAGAGAAAAAACACCATTCTGATCCCTCTGTTAGAAGGAGCAACCTTCACTTTTTTTTACCTCAACCTCCTTCATACATAAACTAAAGGTAATTATACACGTAACCACCTCCTCTGGACATTGTGAAAATTAGTTAATGTTTAGGAAGCATGACACAGATGGAAAGTACTTAACTAAGTGTTATCAGATGGCATTGTGTTGCCATCACTTAAATTGTTTTCCTCTTCTTATTTAAGTGCCTTCTATCTACGCCTGTTATTTGACTCCCCATGACTGAACTTTCTTCTGTGTGACTTAAAAAAAAAAAAAGTTAATTGAACTGCAAGTTCTAGTGTTACTTAAAGATTATCTGCTGTGCCACATATTTAAACAGCAAGTATAGCTGGGTAATTTCATCCTGGAACCAATAATTTTTTTCAACTAAAAATTAGCTTAGTAGGTACTAATCAGCTTGCAAGGCAAATATAATGGGAGAAAATCAATTTAAACTCTCTGTTTGAAGCTTGTGCCAGGTCATTATACAGAAAGACTAATCTGCTAAATAATTAAGGCTCTGTATTTGTGGAGTGAGACGAAAGAAACATTACAAGTGAATAATAATTCTGTGCTGCCGTTTGCCTCTTTAATCTATAATTAGACTATGTACTTCAAATATAGATGTTAGTCTGAGCAAGGCTTAATACAGAGCCAGTGGAACGGGCTTTCTGAAAAAGCACCTGATCTGTGCCAAAGAAACTACAAACAGAGTCATCCCCTTTGGACGTGATCTTTGGTTAAAAGTCAGCCTTGTCTCTGCTGACTGAGCGCAAGGAAAGGATGTTAGAAGCAAGCAGCTTCTGTAAGAAAGCACACGCCTCCTTATTAAAAATAAATTACTGCAGTAACGGCTCCAAGCATTGCAGTACCTACTGAAAACTGGAGTATTTGCTGTAAAACATTGTTCATGTATCATGGCCTATGTAAGGATGTGCTATTAGCCACTTCGGTGTGTGTACTGTTTTCCCAGTTTTGAAAGCCACAAATGCAGGACCCTATTTTGGATGAAAAGACTCCTCTTCCTACAGATAGATATTTTCAAACCTGATTGTCCAATACAAGGCACACTTTCATGGGTAGATACATAGTAAATATGCTGATAGAATTCAATGCCCATCAAAATCAGGACAATTATGTGTGTTAGTGAACAAACTCCTAACAGTTTTCTAAGGCAGAGACAGAAGATACAGTGGGTTCGCTTACTTTTCTTGGAGAAGAGTTTCTTTCTCCGTCCGACATGGCTCAGCTTGTATTCATTCTCTTCACAATGGCAGTTTTCACTATTCCTGTTGTAATACTTGGGCAAAATATTGGAAGTGCCTTTGCTGTTGCCTGCAGCTGCGAAGCTTGCCATTCCCTTGCACTTGTGTAGCTTGAGCTTTCCACTGGCATCTTCCACACACTGCCATTTCTGGAAGAAAAATTTGGTCATTAAAACTGTGTCCCAACTGTGCTTTGTCTAATGGCCAGCTCCAGTGATCTATCCGAGATTCCTCGTCGTAGTAAGCTGGGACTTATCTGTCACCCACTACCAAAACAGATTTTTTCTCATCTTCCATTTTCAGTCAAAACAGGAACCCTCAGGAACACTCGTACATTTGTTTCTTGGAGGCAAAACAATCAGAATTTCTTAACAAAATCAATACTACAGCTAAAAACATGACAAGTGACAACTTTCAGAAGCATAACTGGCATAAACCAAGGACGTTCAAGCCTTATCCACAGGTTTGAAAAGAATCCTTGCCTACCAGCAAGTGTGTTTGGCAGGCTGGCAGGAATCTATGCCACTGTTATGCCATTAACAGCACCGAGCTCCAGGCCTGCATGTAATCTCAGCCCCATCCCATACTCTACAAAAAGGGAAAAACGTTTTTGGAGGAGTCTCTTCCTCTTTCCTAGTTCAAATGCCTGACGGTGGGATGATTTTATCCAAGTTGGGGATCCCTTTACTGTAAAGATCTGGTCTGAGTTGGTTATCTAGACTCATTCTACAGTCAAAGAAGAGGAACAGTCACTTCCAGGGTATAATTCACTTCATCCTGAGGTGGCCATATAAGAGATAAGAAAAAGGATTACCCTGCAGAAGTGCCTATTTCTCTTCACTCTTTAAAAGGGTCGGCATGACTGGACCAGCTGTGGAAGTCTGTAGCTAGATGAGTTTATTTCCATCTTGACTGTTTCTCTTAATGGCTTTTTCCATTCAACGCTCTTGGGCTTGACTAGCAATGGTGACCTGCACTGGATGCCTGTGAAGCGAGAATCCCCTCCCTCTTCCACTCCAACTACAGAAAATCTCATCTCTGATCTCCAGTTCCTTCTGTTACTCAAAACCTGAAGTAACTTGCTTATAGCTCCCTTTGTGCTGCTGTCAGAGCTGTGCCGAGGGCAAGGGAGTTTTAGCCACCTTCCGTCTGGCACTGAAGTTTTACCCACTTCCCAGATACATCACAAAATGATCATTTTCACCTACTCCTTTATTTACCAACACCCTACCAGCTACAGAGCTAGGCTTTGAGATACATAAAAATCCCTCACAGAAGCAATTGCTGCTGCTTTAAATAGAGGCACTCGGAAACACTTCAGCTTTTTGCTGAGTCTTGAGAGGCGTTCCTCTTTTCCCTATTACAAAATCATAAGTCTGTGCCTCCAGGACTCACTGGAATATTGAAGATTTTCCAAATAAAAGAACAGAAGGAAAAACAGCAACAGCTCCCAAGTGAGATGACATTTTACAGCAGCCTGTAGCTCTACAAAGGAGCTTCAGTCACTCCAATTCCCACAGAGAGGTGTGCCCAGGCTAGGACAACAAAGCCGATATTTCCATTGAAATTCTCTCCATTGTCTGCATGACAGCAAAGTACGAAAACAGCATCACTGTGCTTTTACAATACAGACTTGAACGGAGTCTGAAGTGAACTGGCCAGTTCCAGTAGATTTATCTATATTCATGGGAGATCTTCTCATTTAAAATGATCAGAGTTTTACGGTGTGCCCACTTCTTTCCTCAGACAATTGGATGCCCGGTCTCAGCTATAGTTACTTCTTAGAGGCAGATATTGTGTCCAACCTCCTGCACAATCCAAGCCTTGCACCGATGCAGATAAACCTGGCTTAACTTTCAGCACAAGGAATCATTTCTTTGCATGACTGTCTTCATCTGTAAAGCAAGACACATTAACCTAGATGGGGTGCAGAGCAAAAATAACCTTTGAAGAATAAATTGCTGAGTCTTTTTTAATGATTTTTTTATAAATGCCTAACTTTGCTGCACAGACTGAGGTTTGAAGTAAAAGTTATTTTACTAGAATAAACAATGGTTTCTTTCACAATTAAAAAAAGACGTAAAGAGAGTGTTGCTGCTTCCCATTGCAATTCATCTGAATCTTATTTTTGAAAACATATGAACAAACTGCATTTTCTGCTCAGTAAAGCTCTATGCTATCGGTGTCTGATACGTGAAAAATGAAGATTCAACAGAGGGCAAGTTAAATGCCATGATGAGAACTACTATAAATAAGTGCTCTGATGTGTGGCCCAAAACTATTTTTTCTCTATTTCTTTCATCTCCTATCAAGAAAGTGATGCTCATTTTCCCCCTGCAGGTGAACTGGAAAAAGTCCTTTAATTTTTGGTGCAGTTTAAATCTTTCCAAGGCACCTGTATGCTACAGTGAAAACATCTGAAAGGCTTTGCTGGAAGGGCACATTGTATGCATTAATAGGCGCACTGCCGAATGACTGCACTGCAGAGCTCCATAAATGACTTTAAATGCAAACACTGAACACATGTGGAAAAAAAACCCCCAAACAACCAAGTCCCAAGCTTTTTCCCTAAAACAGATACGGGCATGCATGTGAATGTGTCTGGGATTCAACAACTTACCCTTGGTTTGCTCGTAAATACAAACACAAATTCTCCAGGTCAATATCACAGCTATATGAGTTGCAGTCACGTCCACAGTGTGCTTTTTTTAGGGGAGAAGGGCAGAAATTGCAAGGGAACTGTGAAAATCCCTGCTTGACAGTCAAGAAGCTTTGAACATAGTGAATTCTGGTATTTTGAGTTGGTTTCTAGTGCACAGCATGCTATCATGCAGAAACCTGTGTCAACCCCTGGAAGCAACTAAAATATTTCATAAGAGATAATCACTTAAATAATTAAATCCATATATGAATAACTCCAGAGTGCCCAAGATGCTTTGGCTCACAGGTACAAATGATAACCATCCAGCAGCAAAACGTAATTACATATAAATAGCGGATTAACTCAACTAGTCAAGAAAACAAAGTGCCTTTAGTTCATCACTTGCCTCCAACTTTTCATGTCTTTTCTTCATTAGGCCAAAAGATGTGTTCCTAGTTCAAATTCTAGAGCTTGTAATATCTCACAAGAGCTAAGTCCTGAAAGGGAGAACAATTTAGCACAAACTAAAGGTCAGTGGAAAATCCAGACTCCCCCACAATCTTCATCCCAGCTCATATCAAAACTCCAGAGGAAGAGCCTGTACTTCTTCCTGCAAAGTCTTGCAGAACAGCTACTCAAGCCATCAAATAAATGGCTTTTGCAATATGTCCTGAAGTCCATCGAGCTCACATTATGCAAAACTTTCCAGACACTTCATTTAATCATTAAAGCTGTTCCAGCTGGAGATTTCCCACCATCTCCAGGCAGGCCAAGTTAGCTGCTGCGCTCATGCTTTCTGCCACCTACTGTGCTGGGCTTGTTCTAACACTTCTGCTCCATCCTCTGCCCTACCTCCCACCGCACAGCACATTGTACTCAGTTATCTGTGTGCAAAGCACAGGAGTCCAGACTTCAGTTTAATGGGGAAACTAGTGCTGCTGAACAGAAATCTTGTTCAAAGGTACACTGCAAGGGTAAAGAGAAGACAGTTTGTAACACATATTCGTTCCTCCAGCCCAAACTACCTGCTGTATGTATCAACAAGAGTGAATTAGGACTTCAATACCCAAGAAAAATGTTAACAGCAGCAGCTGAGACTGAAGAGATGCCCTGTTTCCTTCCAGTAACACCATTCACCTTGAACATGCAAATGACCCCTTAGCAGAAAAAGACATGATGTATTTTTCTGTATGTCAAAAATCCATTATGTCCTTCACAGCCCCTGTCAGGATGAAGTGGTTTTGCATTATTGTGCATCAATGTCTTCTTACCGCCACAGCAATCACAGATGTTAATTCAAAGTCATCACTTGAGGCCCCAATCAGAAATAAATAGCCATGACCTTCCCTGTAGGATTTTTTCCTGCAATTCACTCATCTCCCTCAGCGAATCTCTCTCAATTGACGTTGTTTTCTTTGGGGGAAAAGGGCTGATCACACAAGCCTTGCTAAGAAAAGATTCCAGTTGAAACATACTGCTTTGGGAGCTGAGCCCTAAATCATCCTGCTGTGTCTCATCAGCTCCTCTTTTTGTTAAACGAAAGAGATTCCATTCCCTTTTACAGAGAAGTGAAAAGTGAAACTGTCTGATCAGTTAGCTGCCAGCAAGGCTCCCTCCCTAACAGGTTTAGGAATATAGGCTCTAGGAATCAAAGTTTCTGCAGGATAATAAAGTCTTCTGTCCCTGCCAGCAACCTGACAAAAACACTTCAGCAATATCCGTCTTCAGTTTATGCAGATGCTTTCTGAACCCCATCCTTGCTGCCACACTGGGCGGTGAGCTAGAAACAAATTGCTTTCATGGCTAGAAACATTCTAACTTCCATCTAAACTGATTTATGAGTAGTCAGGATACATTTTTCTTGTATGAAACAGTAGAGTTACAGTTTAGTTAGTATGGAACAGCTGGAGTTACAGTTAGGTTACTCTCTTTTGCTGTGGTTTGCTTCTCGTGTTATTTTTATTGGGCTAATGAGGACAAAACAGCAAAATCCAGAGAGACACAAGCCCCTTTCTCTACAAGAGGCAGTTCTACTGCTTCTGCTGCTGGCTTGTCCTGCTGCTCAGACGTGACAGATGTCAGGAAACTGTCAGCTTGAATTTCCCATTGTTTATCTCATACACATTACTACTTCTCTGTTCTTGCTGACTGAAAATACTTGGCTCAAGTCTTCTGTATGCCATCTCTCAGATTCATGCAGACAGACTCGTCTCTCCTCAGCTATTTGTTTGACTGAATATGCCCTGTTCCTTCGCTCTTCCACACAGGTACTACTGGTCTTAATTTTTTTTCCCCCCACTCCCCCGCTTCCTTTCTTCCAATTTATCCACTGGCAAAGGACAAGTCTAGTTTCCTCTATTTCATCTCATCAGTATATAAGTAGCACTGCCTGGTCTTCATTCCAACTGGACATTATTTCATGACACTGGCTCATGATTTTTGGAGATTCGTACCTCTGGGCTCTCAGATCAATATCAGTTGTCAGACACTACCTATCACTCAAACCTTAAAATTATAAGATGGATGAATAATTTATTGACAGAAAATCTGGAGGGCTTTTAATACCCCAAACTGTAGCTGAAGTGAGGCAGGTGGGACAATCAACTAGCACGCAAATGGAAAATCAGGTATTCAGCTAAATTTAAGATTACAATTATACAATTCATTTATTATTAATATAATAATTGGATTGTGGTATCAAATGGTCCCAGCTGCTGGGTTAGGTACTGCAAAAGCTAAGGAGTGAGTGCAGCCTAAGGAGAAATTACATTAGTGGTGGAGGAAAAAAAACCGGCAGCCCCAAAAGGGGAATTGATCTGAGGTCCCACATTGAGCCTGCAACGGTTCTGAGACTGAAGCCAGTCTCCTGACCTCCAGCTCGTTGCCTTTTGAAATAAACTATGCTGCTACTCATGTCAGGATATTTGAAAAAATTGGCAGTTTTATTAAATGTTCGTATTGATCCAATACTGTAATGACAAGGCGTTTAAAAACCTCAGTTAACAAGAGATGCAAATTCCTTGGTTTTGTGAAGCAACAACAAGCAAAAAAACCCCATAAGGAAAATAGCCTCTGGAAATCATTATGGGCTATTTCTGGCTAAAGGAGGAAAACAGTTTTGTTAATTATAAGTCCTGATAAGGAATACAATCCTTGAATAACAGCCCTTAATAAATCATCACTATTTTAATTTTCATGGTTGGTTGCCTCCCAATGTTATCAGTTTGAGAGCTGATAAAATTTTTAATGTATGAAGTTATCAACAAGTCATTTCTTGTTGCAATCACAGATTAAGAACCGGATCTTGAAAGTTGCTGAGCACGTGCAACTCATACTGGAGTTCAGGAACTCCAAAGATCTGTCTAATGAGCTATTAAAATTATCTGGATTCTAGCTGTCTAGATATGTTTCATTTATCAACAGAACCTAAATTCTTCAGTAACCTCAGGATATCTGTGCTAGGTACAAAAGAACCGGACAACCGCAAAAGATACATAGATCAAAAACTTCCCACTTTTTAAAGAAATTCCTTATAAAACCTTAGTGTCCTAGGTCTGGCTAATGTAAGTTCAAGCTACAGTGCCCTCAGGAAAAGGAGATGTAAGGAATTTTTTTGTGCTGCTCCACCCTTGGCACTAGGCAATGAAGATTATGGCGGCAGGAGTATGATCTAGAGGTACCACTTATGAATTCCTGTAGGAAAGCACCCATTGATCTGAACAGTTTTCATCATCACTATGCCATGCCATGGCAGAGAACTGGGGGGACCAACCGAGTAAGTGACATACTTTTACTTATGGTATCTTCATGCCAGTTACAAAAGACAATATCCCTTTGTGATCCTGGTACAGCACAAAGCAATCAGCATCAAATCGTTCATTAGCAGAACATCTGAAGGAAACAAAGTGCAACTTCTTGCATTTTGACTGTTCTCCTAGTGAAAACTGACATATAAAATAATACTTTAAAATGCTATTTAAAAGTAAATTCTGCTTGTATCATATCTTTACATAAATAGAGCTTTGGAAATAAAAGGGATCTGAAAAGGAAATAATGGGAATTCAGACAACTATTTTTCTTCATAAGGTAGCGATATTATTGCACTATGCCAGGTCCTGCTAAAGACAAAATTAACACTTAAAAAAATTTTTTTTACATGTACAGCATGGATTCCCCATAGCAAGCAGGTACTGCATGTTTTGCAAATGTGCACAAAGTTGGCAAAAGAGTTAGAGAGAGATTTTGTGCAGCTGTTGTTATGATACTGCGGAGTTGCTGGGAATACTCTACAGAGCAATGCTGATATCATAATTGGCTTCCACAAAAGCACATTAACGCAGGCCGCCAGATAAAAGTGGGTCAGCTTCCACTTACCAGCCAGTTTAGAATGAAAGGCCGAACTACGCTGAAGAGAAAAAATTTGTGTGGAAGCCATTAGGTACTAGGATAAACGTTTTTTATTTCATGTGGGAAGAAAGAGCTCATCTCTTAAATCCTTGAATATAAATGCTGAGCTGCTCTTTCATCTGAGCCTACAGTCACCCTTTGTTGGATGCAAATAACTAACACAGACCAAACCCTACTAACTGAAAAAGAAAACAGGGCAACACACAGACTCCCACTGCACTCAGAAGAATTTCCATATATTAGTGTTGCCAAAAAAATCCCACATAATGGACTCTGAAACAAGGTTTTAAAGAGTGTGAATAGCCTCATCTCCATGATCCTGGTGCTCTCTTATCAAAACGATTATAGGTCAAGGAGGGTGACAGAGATTTGCAAAGGAAGAGCATTTTGTGTGATAGAACTGTATTCACGAACTTGCACACTCACAAAGCAGAATATCAAATTCTCCATCTCACATTCAAAGCTTTCTTTACCTCTCCCTTTAGTCTAAGCTCTCTCTCTCCTTGTCTCTTCTCATTCACTCCCCTTCTGAGTCTTTGTCCTCCATTTGTGCTTCTTGTCTCCTGCTCACACTTCAGATTCCCTGGCACTGCTCAGACTTCTCTGTGCATGGAATAGCAGGTCCCCAAAACTTGAGTCAAAAGAAAAAGTCTCAATGACTTCAGCAAGCTTTCACCTAATTCTGACACAGATTCTCTTCATCGGGACGTAAAAATTCACCCTTTGCACCAAACACTCCAGATACTGTTAAACACATAATAATAAAGTGTCCTGCAGGGCCAGGAGACATCTGCTAAATAACCACTGTGTCTGTATATCATAAACTCCCCCAAGGCAGTGGTATGTTATTCATTTCGGCTTATTCTACTTACTATGCAGAGCTGTGAGCAGCACCAGCAAACAGACAACACCCATTTGTCATTTAAGAAGTTAGTCTTGCTTCGCTCTGAAAGGACTTTTGGGTGCACCCATATTTAGACACAATTTATCCTCAAACAAGCACATTCATCTCCCA